>NW_028248537.1:0-242500 GCF_964263255.1 Lissotriton vulgaris
GGCAAGTGGTGGGCCCCCCCGAGTGGAGGCGGCAGTGGTGGGCCCCCCCGAGTGAGGCGGCAGTGGTGGGCCCCCCCGAGTGAGGCGGCAGTGGTGGGCCCCCCCCGAGTGAGGCGGCAGTGGTGGCCCCCCCGAGTGAGGCGGCAGTGGTGGGCCCCCCCGAGTGAGGCGGCAGTGGTGCCCCCCCCCCCCCCGAGTGAGGCGGCAGTGGTGCCCCCCCGAGTGAGGCGGCAGTGGCGGCCCCCCCCCCCGAGTGAGCGGCAGTGGGCCCCCCCCCGAGAGAGGCGGCAGTGGCAGCCGCCCCGTGAGGCGGCTGTGGTGGCCCCAAGTGAGGCGGCAGTGGTGGGCCCCGAGTGAGGCGGCAGTGGTGGGCCCCCCCGAGTGAGGCGGCAGTGGTGGGCCCCCCCCGAGTGAGGCGGCAGTGGTGCCCCCCCCCCCCCGAGTGAGGCGGCAGTGGTGCCCCCCCCGAGTGAGGCGGCAGTGGCGGCCCCCCCCCCGAGTGAGGCGGCAGTGGCCCCCCCCCCGAGAGAGGCGGCAGTGGCAGCCGCCCCGTGAGGCGGCTGTGGTGGCCCCAAGTGAGGCGGCAGTGGTGGCCCCGAGTGAGGCGGCAGTGGTGGCCCCGAGTGAGGCGGCAGTGGTGGCCCGAGTGAGGCGGCAGTGGTGGCCCGAGTGAGGCGGCAGTGGTGGCCCGAGTGAGGCGGCAGTGGTGGCCCGAGTGAGGCGGCAGTGGTGGCCCCGAGTGAGGCGGCAGTGGTGGCCCCGAGTGAGGCGGCAGTGGTGGCCCCGAGTGAGGCGGCAGTGGTGGCCCCGAGTGAGGCGGCAGTGGTGGCCCCGAGTGAGGCAGTGGTGGCCCCGAGTGAGGCAGTGGTGGCCCCGAGTGAGGCAGTGGTGGCCCCGAGTGAGGCAGTGGTGGCCCCGAGTGAGGCAGTGGTGGCCCCGAGTGAGGCAGTGGTGGCCCCGAGTGAGGCAGTGGTGGCCCCGAGTGAGGCAGTGGTGGCCCCGAGTGAGGCAGTGGTGGCCCCGAGTGAGGCAGTGGTGGCCCCGAGTGAGGCAGTGGTGGCCCCGAGTGAGGCAGTGGTGGCCCCGAGTGAGGCAGTGGTGGCCCCGAGTGAGGCAGTGGTGGCCCCGAGTGAGGCAGTGGTGGCCCCGAGTGAGGCAGTGGTGGCCCCGAGTGAGGCAGTGGTGGCCCGAGTGAGGCAGTGGTGGGCCCGAGTGAGGCAGTGGTGGCCCCGAGTGAGGCAGTGGTGGCCCCCGAGTGAGGCAGTGGTGGCCCCCGAGTGAGGCAGTGGTGGCCCCCGAGTGAGGCAGTGGTGGCCCCCGAGTGAGGCAGTGGTGGCCCCCGAGTGAGGCGGCAGTGGTGGCCCCCGAGTGAGGCGGCAGTGGTGGCCCCCGAGTGAGGCGGCAGTGGTGGCCCCCGAGTGAGGCGGCAGTGGTTGCCCCCGAGTGAGGCGGCAGTGGTGGCCCCCGAGTGAGGCGGCAGTGGTGGCCCCCGGGTGAGGCGGCAGTGGTGGCCCCCGAGTGAGGCGGCAGTGGTGGCCCCCGAGTGAGGCGGCAGTGGTGGCCCCCGAGTGAGGCGGCAGTGGTGGCCCCCGAGTGAGGCGGCAGTGGTGGCCCCCGAGTGAGGCGGCAGTGGTGCCCCCCGAGTGAGGCGGCAGTGGTGCCCCCCGAGTGAGGCGGCAGTGGTGGCCCCCCGAGTGAGGCAGTGGTGGCCCCCCGAGTGAGGCAGTGGTGGCGCTGACTGTGGTGTTGAGGGCATTGGGGGTCGCAACGGTGTAGCAGTGGGGGTGGGAGGACCAGAATCCTGGTGCCGGATGCTGTCCAGGCACAGATGGGCTTGCCTTTCGTGTGCCAAGTGGCACTCCTGCTGCAAGTGTCTGTCTTGTGGCTGCCATTATATAGGTCCTGGGAGGAGGACAAGTGGTGTCATTTCCTGTGCAGATGGGTTATGGAAAATCCATCCAGGTGGATGATTGAAAAAACAATGTGCTAAATGTAACTTGATATAAAACATATCAGAGGTATACTACTTTGATAGCATATACTATGTTCACCTTATTTATGGATAAAGGTAAAGCTCAGTGTCACAGATGTGTATGATAAAACTAATAACTAATCAAACTAAATTTCTTTGATTTGAAAGTTTGTAGAGATGGCTAGAGGAGCGGTATCTCCATCATTGATACTACACATGTAATAGTGTGCCAAGGTCAAGCACAAAGAACTAATAGAAAAGATCAGTACCCAAACAGGAATCAATATTCCTCTCTTATCACACTGATCATGACCACTGAGTTGTTTACCAACAAAAGAGGCTATCCTGCTGGAGGGGAATCTGATTATCGAGGCTCCTGATAAGAAAGGTAATTCCATTTTGCTGTTTGTCAGGGATCGTAAAATGCTGGCACAAGGGGATTGCAATATTCTGTAAAAATAAACGAAGGACTAATGTCATCCTGTGGAATATAGGCATCACTTTTGGATGTAGTTATCAAAACGCTGGAAGTCTATTGGGGAGTCATAGATGGGAAGGTTTTGATCCAAATTTGCATCCCTAAGTTTGCGATGGTGCGAAGAATGAGCAGGTATTTATTGGGACGCCTGATTATGTCCACGGCTTATGCTTTCGCCAGCGGAGGCGGCTATAGGGCTGGGTTAGACACCGCAGATGGATCATTATACGGCTTTCACTGCTCAAGCACTGAACTCACAGAAAAGTCTCACAGGGGACGCCTTTCAGGAGGCGGCTGGAATAGGCATTATGTGGCAGAAGTCAAGAAACACACCAGCACGGTATGGAGTGAAAGCCACAAATTGGGAATCATTTTGTTTTTTCCGACTACCCGTGCACAAAAGAGGGGCTTAATCTGGCCTTTCTATAAATATAAACGATCACTGACCACATCTATAAACAAGACACCAGCAGAAGATTTCAGTGAAGGAAAGAGCATTTTGTTTAAGTAAAACAAACTTGAGCCAAAGAGTAGATATCGACTGCATGGGAAACTAGCATTTGCAATGTAATCAGGTCCGATTGCATTGCAAATGCTTAAGTTTAAAACTGAGCGCGGCTTCATGGACACAGCGCTCTGGTTCTTCATATATTTCTTAACTTTAACACTGACCTCAGTGTCCTTGAAGCGGGAGCTGCGCTTCGTGCTAAAGTTAAGAAATATATAAATAATCTGAGCGCGGTCTCCGTGAAGCGGCGACGCGCTCAGTTTCAAAGCTAACCAGCTGGAATGACAAAAAAAGTCCTCACCCTGTAATTAAAGAGGATGGTACCGCCAGTTAACTATCAAATCCCGGTGGGCGGGGCCAAAAGGAGACAAGGCAGCAACCAGGAGAGACTAAGAAGCCTCCTTTTGTATTGTAGCATATTGTAGCATACTTGTATAGCGCATCCTGTCACCACCAAGGGCATCCTGGCGCTCCTTTTCAATCGTAAGCCTGCTTTTTGCATGCAGGATGACACCAGGGAATGAGGAAGATGGGCGGGGCTTCAACTCCACCTCCGAGAGCTTTGGAATCTGTATTGATTCCAAGAAGCTCTCGTATGAAGAGGGCAGCGTATGCACGCTGCTTTTGCCAGCCGAGACCCAACAATGATATGAAGGAAAAAAGGAAGGAAAAGAAAAAACACAATAGAAACATAACTGTTCCACACCATCCGTTAGAAAATGCTAAATAACAAATGCATTAGAAAAACAGAAAGCAATTTCAAGTCCCACATTAAGGAGGACTATAAATCCATGCGTTTAGGAGGGACACTTCTCCTAGACCTCCTGCTTATCAGAGGAGAAATAACTTGAGGCTGACCCATATCATCCTCCTTCCCAATACCACTCCCAAGACTCAGTTTGATAACCACATTCTTTGGAATCTTGTAAATCCTGGAACAATTCCACCAATTCTTTCCATTAACTCTTACAGCAAAACGTGAAATGGCATCTACCTTAACTGGAGGACTGAACTTAGATATTCCTTAGGGCATTTTGACTGGAAGCTTTACTTTAACCCAATGACTTTTATTGTAAATAAAATAACTTTTGTTGAAATTGGTAGATGTACTAGAAGTGGTAGTTTTCACCCAAACCTGTAGATGCACGAGAAGTGGAATTGTTTGCATCCAAACCTGAACCATGAGCCACAAACATAAAACTGTCTGATCCCCCAACCTTTGAACGCAAACCCCACTTTCTCATCCACGCTGGACACATGTCAAAAGTTGCAACTCTTCCACGTAACAGTTCAAATGGACTCTTTCCCATAGTTTGTGTAGGTGTAATGCGATTCGCCCACAACATGGTATGAACGGCCTCCTTTATGTCAATACCAGTTGAAATAGCCCACTGCACGCACACACAACCAGGATGCGATTCATGCGCTCGATGAAACCATTGGCCTGAGGGTGATACAAGGACACCAGGCAGTGCTTAATGCCAGACTGGGAGAGACATCTATTTCGATGTGAACTGCAAACCATTCTACGAGACCAGCTCTTTGGGAAAGCCTTCCCTAGAAAATAAGTTTTGAAAAAAAACAAATGACCTCTAGTATTCGGATCAATCACAAAATGAACCTCCCACCACTTACTGTGATAATCTGCAACAAATAAAGCAAATTTCTATCTGTGGGGAAGAGTATTACAAGGCCCTACAAAATCTACCGCAAGTTTCATCCAAGGCTCGGTAGGAGGTGTGACCACTTGATGGCAGGTGTGACAATCTTGATAACTTTATCACTCGAGCAACAAATCAAACATCCCTTAACCTCCTCAATCTACCTATCCATCGAAGGCCACCAATAAACAGAGCAAATTCTCCTCTTAGTGCTAGTTTGTCCCAAGTGACCTTCGTGACCCAACGTAAGGAGCATTCTGGGTGAACTCGATCAAACCTTCTCTTGGTTGAATGCCTTCGCCCAAAATACGATGCCACAAGTACTCTACGGATTCTTGACTAAATACACATTTAAGTTTATTGGCTACAATACCGCTTTCCTGTAACCTACATAGGACTTTCGAGAGCGGTCTGTCATGAGACTTTTTGCACTTGCCAGCTACCAAAATGTCATCTTGGAAGAAAACTGTATCCTCCAAACCCTCAAGTACACTCCATAATGCAATGAAAGGCTGACGCAGCGGAAGCAAGCCCAAAAGGCATTTTCCTGAACTGAAAAGTGCAGATGGGTGAAACAAAAGCAGTAACATGCTTACAACTTTGGTCTAACTGCACTTAATAGGCCCATGAAAAATCTGTTTTCGAAAAAAACTTGCATCCTGCAAATTTGGTCCGAATGTCATCAATTCGAGGAAGGGGATGGGGATCAACCCAAATCTCTTTAAAACTACGCAAATCAATGCATACCCTCAGACTTCCATTTTGTTTTATGGGCCACGGCCAAAAGAGATAACCATAGGAATTACTCTATAGGTTCAATAACACCAGTCTCTCAACCATTTAAGTTCATCCGACCGATCATCTCACACTGTACGGCACATTAAACAATTTGTGCTTTACTGGGGTAGACTGATCTTTCACTTTATTACGGTGCCTAAATCCTTTAATACACCCCAAATGTCAGCAAATACACTCTTGAACTGGTCTCTCCATTCCATCAAACACTCACCCTGTGATGTCTCATCCATAACAGACACTTGCTCCTTCGTACCTGGTCTAAGGGTCTTGCCAAATAACCCTTGGTGATACACCTTCCCAGAGATGCACCCCTCTTTAAAAATCAAGCTAGTTTCAAAAACCCTGAGCTTAATTTTCATACCCTCATAAGATACAGGAATCCTGTCAGGAGATTCCAAAGGTTTATCTTGCTAAAACACTATCAAACAATTCTTCCGTGATTATTGTCATACGCGCCCCTGAATGAACCAAAAGTTGAATGGACTTGCCATCAACAATCACATCAACCACAGGATCAACACACTCATCAGCATCATCTTTAACTACAACAATTAGGTCCTTCAAGGAACTTACAATTTCACCCACTTGTTCACCATTGTCTCCATTATCGTAAACAGAATTGACTGGATTGCCCTTAGACATGCACATCTTAGCAAAATGCCTAATCTTCCCACATTTGCGACACAAAGCACTTTTAGCTGGACAAACACAAGAATTGGCAAAATGTGAACGAAAGCCAAACTTCAGACACATATTTTTTGGTAAATTAAACCTCTTCTTAGGTCTGTTAGAAATGCTCTCGTTACCATGCATTAAATTATCTCGTTTTTCTGATAGTTTTCTTTTCTTTTACCGCCCGAACACTTGTTTTATCAGGTTTTAATTCTTTAGAAGCCAACTGAGACAATTCTATACTTTTAACAATAGAAATACAGCCTGATTCATGAAGCAAAATTGCGCGCGCAATAGCTGCGAAAATGCTATCGCAGGCGCAATTTCCCTAATCTGTATTCACCACGAAAATAGCGAAATCGCTAACACAGAATTGCGAAATCGCAAAAAGATTCGCAGAATCCCGGCAGTAGACCATTTGCGATTCGGAAATAGCGAGAAATCACAGATTCTGCGAAAAAAATAGCGAAATCGCAAAATCCTCGCAATCGGGAATCATGAAAAATCGCAATTAGCAAAAAAAACAAAATCGCAGTTTGCGAGGCGCAATTTAAGGACAACCCAAAGCAGGTGGTAACCATCAAACCCATAGTAAAAAAAAAAATTATAAAACCGTTGGCCAATCAGCAACTGGTGCTGGCCTGACCAAACACACTTAAGGAGAAGCAGCATCAGCATAAGGAGTGTCACAATGCCAGGAATGTACATGGTGGTCAGGCTGCGAAGGCTACAGCGAGCAGCACGGAGGAGACGCAGAATCCAGGCCAGGATATTCCGCCAGCGGGTCACCCTGCTGGGCCAAACCAGAGAGCAAATATACGCTAAGTACCGCCTGAATAAATATACGCTAAGTACCGCCTGAATGGGGCAATGATCATCAAGCTAATTCAGGACCTTGAACCCCTGATGCAGCACCCAACAAGGCGGACCAATGCCGTACCAACACATGTCCAGGTATTGTGTAGCCTGCACCTCCTGGCCTCCGGGAGCTTCCAGGGGATAGTTGCGGCTGCTGGAGGGATATCCAAGCCCACCATGTCCCGCTGCCTAGGGAGTTTCCTTGACGCAATGCTGACCCCACCACCACATCACATTTCCAACAAGCCAACAGGATTTGGATGAGACCAAGCTCCAATTCTACAATGTCGCCCATTTCCCCACACGTGATAGGATGCATTGACTGTACCCACACCCACATCTGCCCACCAGCTGCAACAGAGTACATGTACCGCAATCGCAAGTCCTACCACTCCCTCAACATCCAGATGGTCTGCAATGCTAAGACATACATCACGGACATAGTGGCACAGTACCCGGGGAGTACACATGACTCATTCATATTCCGGCACAGCGGCCTCCACACACGACTGGCCAGGGGAGACTTTGGGGAAGGACACCTACTTGGTAAGTACACTTTGCCCACAATGTCACACTGCGATAAAGTAGCTGCGCTGCACAGACACTCACCCTCTGCTCCTCTCATTCAGGTGACAGTGGCTACGCCCTGCGTGAATACCTCCTCACCCCATACCTCAACCCTGCTACACCACAGCAACGGCGTTACAACGTATCACACATACGCACAAGGAATTGCATTGAGAGGATTTTTGGGCTACTGAAGAGCAGATTCCGCATACTTCACAAGACAGGTGGGGCCATGTACTACAGTCCTGATGTGTGCTGCTGCATTGTGGCTGTGTGTGCAATACTACACAACATTGCTACCAAGCGCCGGATACCTGTAGACATCTCTGGCAGTGAGTCGGAAGGGGACGACCATCCACCTGCACATGTGCGCCATGCACGCGGGGAGAACCCAGCTTAAGGCCACAGACTCCGCAACCACATCACAATTAACAGTTTCTAGTACACCCACTCCCCTCACCCAACAAATCACAATTGCATGCAAATGGAAATAATGACAGGACGCCAATGTATGATGCAAGAGTGAATATTATTGTTGGATTCACAATAATAGTGCAAGTTGCCATCCTTCCTATGCAATCAGTATTGCCCCATACTGCTGCGTCCAA
This sequence comes from Lissotriton vulgaris, assembly GCF_964263255.1. Taxonomy (NCBI): domain Eukaryota; kingdom Metazoa; phylum Chordata; class Amphibia; order Caudata; family Salamandridae; genus Lissotriton; species Lissotriton vulgaris. Next base: position 8,123 of record NW_028248537.1, read on the forward strand.
AACACAGGGCAGGCTTATAGTGTCAGCATGTCCCTGTAAAAGTACATGTTGCTCAGGTGCGCCTCTGGCGCGAAGCACCCAAGCGCCTCTCCGGCTCCTCCTCTGCCACCGCACGTGACCCTGAAGTGGGCCTGGTGCTACGTCTTAACACCGCAACCTGTGAGGCAGACTGGCTGCTCACACTTGAGGTGCCCTCGCTGGCATCGTCCCCCCCGACATTGCCAGGTAGAGCGGGATGGAGTGCCATAACGGCAGTGGTGAGGTGCTCTAACACTCTGGCCACATCCTCACAGCATTGGATTAGCTGCTGCTGCTGCGCCAGGGACCGTCGCGATAGCTGGGACGTCGCATTCCCGATCACGTAGTTGGATCTAGTGTATGCGGACAGCCGCGTCAGTAGCTGCCGGTGGCGACGGCAGGCGGTGTTGCGCTGCGATATTAGGGCAGCAGTGTTGGCCTCCATGGCTGCCGTCATGCGGTCCATCCTCTCTGCCACATTTGCCACATTGCGGCTGTTGGACTTGGCCCTTATGGCAGGTTCACCCCTAGACTTTTTGCCTGTAATGGTGACCTGGTGATGGTGATTTTTGGGTTCTGCGCACTTTTACTGTGTCCCAGTGGAAAGTGCGTGCGCACTCTGAGTGCATGTGATGAGATAGGCCTGCCCTCCCATAGGAATGCATGGGGAATGTATGTGTCCCTAGTAGTTCCTGATGCGTGGGGTGTACAGGTTCGAATCTGATATGTGCGAACTCGTGAGAGTGAATGCTTCGCAATGGTGTGTGTTGCATGAGTGTGTCATATCTAGAAGTGCCACTTCTAGGAGTTGGCATATTAATATAAAATGTGTCTGGCGTGTGATTGGCTGGAGCAGGCTGGTGAGCCTGGCTCCAGGAAGGCTGGATGGGTCTGCCCGGTGGTGAGTGGGAGATTAGCATGCTGATGGCTGGGGAGGAGTGTACCTGTGGCCTGAATGAGGCTGGGTTTTCCCCAGACAATGCTGGCTCCGCCCCCCTGTGGTGTGACTGATGTCCCTAGCCCTGCCAGTGAAAGAAAGGGGTGGTTGGGCCATCAAGGGTACTCAAGAACCAGCTGCAACTGGTTTCTCCCCCACCCTGCACCTTAGACAAAGGAATGAGGTGTATAAAAATGGGGCTGTGTCCCCACAGAAGTTGTTCTTTTCCTGATCCTACTTGAGGGGCTGCTGCTGCTGGGGCCAGGAGGAACCGCCACTTGGACTGCCTCCCTGCCTGGAGGGCCAGTGAGCTGGCCCCTGGCCCAGCCTTGCCCCCCCTGCCTGCCCAAGGACTTGTTTGCTGGGGCGCTGTCCTAGCACCTGGGAGCGCTTTTGGACTTTCCCTGGAGCCTGGAAGCGCTTTATTTGTCTTTAGCGCTTGAGAGCGCTTTATTTTAGGTCCCAGCACCTGGGAGCGCTTTAGTGCACAGCCGGTGCCCACCCGGCATTTGCCCGCTCTAATTTGCCAATTTAGAAGCCCCTGGCGAGTGCCCACCTCGCCAGGGACTGGGCCGCTATTGTTGTGGCCATAGCGAGAGCCCACCTCGCCTGCTATCTACATTAGAGCATCGAATCACCGCCGCAGCCCGGAGTGCTCTGAAAACGTTGCCGGGCCGCTGCCAAGTGCGACCCGGAAGTCCCGCCTTCAACCCCCAGGGCCGCGCTGCCATTGGCGGCCCCAGAGGAAGTCAGGCGGATTGCGGTGTGACGGGGCCAGGCAGGAGAAGCAGGAAGCAGCCTGCGCGTCCTGCCGAGGCTCCCGAGTGAAGGGGGAGCCCCGGAGGTCTGGCCTGTCCCGTGGGAGAAGCGGGCGTCTTCCAGCCCCAGCCGCCGCCTGCAGGGTCTCCGCAGCCAGCCGGTGAGTGGAGCATTGTCCACAAGTCCCCCAAAGAGAGGCGGGAGCCTTCCAGCTGCAGCCTGTGAGGAGAGTCCCGAGGAGCGGGAGCTCTCTGCCGACAGCCGCCGCAGCAGCTACCGACAGCCGGTGAGTGAGCAACTGGGAAAGGGGGGGCCGTCGGGGTACATTGCTGGTGCCCGCGCCCCTCCCCTTTGGTGTGTCGAGCCTGCAGAAGGCTCCAAAAGGCGACAGCTGGGCATAGAGCCTGCGAGGCTCAAGGGGGCAATTGCACGCTCAGAGTCCCCCGTGGGAGACTCCACCAAGGCGGCACACTTGTGTAGAGCCCAGTGAGGCTCTGGAGGGCCACATTTATTTCTTAGGGCCCGGAGAGAGGCTCCAGGCGCCAAAGTTGTTTTGAAGAGCCCAGAGAGGCTCTTGAGCCCCCCATTGTTGTTTAAGAGCCCAGAGAGGCTCCACAGCGCCACATTTGTGTTAAGAGCCCAGCGAGGCTCTAGGGGGCACATCTTTGCTCTAGGGCACAGAGCCTGCGAGGCTCCCACGTGTGTTTTGCCCCATCAATTGCTACACAGTTGCCCAGCACTTTGTGGGCAACTGCAACGTTTAGGCCCCCTGACATTGGACACAGGGCGTCCTAGCCCCAACAAGGCCAGAGGGCCTAGGGACAGTCACAGGTGGTGACTTACGTGAGTTTGGCGCAATTGTACTTTCTCTGCACCTCTGAATGTATTGTTTATGCGTCATGTGCCTTTACACCTCTGAATGAATGTCATGCATTGCATCATGTGTATGTTCTTACACCCCTACAGGTATTGTGATACTTAGGTGGTTGTTTTCTCCCTAGTGCAGGTGGTGCTAGTGAGATCCTGGTTACCAGTGATTACTGGTTGTGCGCTCTATTTTTATATTGTGTGCTATTTTGGTGCTAAAGATTTTACATTCTAAGTGCTATTTTTTTGAAAGTGCTACTTCTGATTCCTGACAGTGGTCCAGGTGGCCCTGTCTTGTACAATATCCCCTGTAAATTCTGCCCGTGCCCCTGGCACATTGTAAAGTGTGTGTTTTATCTAATGTGTTTGGTGTAATACAAAGGCTATTTTTATATATATCCTTGTGTGGAGTTTCCTTTGTGGTGGGCCTTGGGTGTTGTTGCTGGGGTGCGTGCGCAAATACTTAACTCATATCGCCTCCAAGTTTAGCCTTGCTGCTCGCGCCACGTTACCTAGAGGGCGAGTAGGGGTTGCCTTGGTGTGTGACTCCCTTGCCCTGACACTTAGAAGTGGCGATCCCTGACTGACCTCGACGCGAGTCTTGGCCGGCCAGGGTCCCGGTTCTAACATTGGCGGCAAGCGGTGAGGATGAGAATTTGTGTTTGCGTTGTACCACAGTGGCGACAGGCCACATTACAAAACTCTGCATTTTAGATGACCACATTTTAGGGGATTATTGTTTTTGAAGTTCCATTATTTTCTTCTCCTGAAGGTATCATTGTTTAATTGTGTCCAGTACATTTGTTCCCCTGCCCCGCGCCCAGAGTTTGGTACCTGTGTCACGTGTGGTCAGGTTGAGGTATCAGGGGTGGTAGAAACTGCCTTACCAGTCCGAGGGGGGGGTTGTGTGTGAATGAATGGTGTGTGGCACTAGGCAAGTGAGTGTGAGTTCTCTGGGAGAGGGAACTTGCTGAACCTTTGTGAATTGTGTACTCCTGTGTTAGCTCAGACCCCTAGGTTCCCTGTGTAATCTTTTCACCAGAACGTCTGCCAGAATGGAGCTTGTTTTTGATTTCAATGATCTAGCCACATACGGTGTGTGGGAGCTGAGAAAGTTCTGTGAAGAGAGAGGCATAGGGGCGGATCAGTCAGGCTGGTATGCACTTAGGAGATGCATGGTCAAATGGCAAGAGGATCAATGGGATCTTGAGCGCAGTGAGGAAAGGGCCCGGGCCTCACACCAGGAGGGTGGTGGGTCTGTGGGGAGCCCTGAAGATTCAGAAGAGGAGGAAGAAAATGATAGCACAGGGACGCCAGCAGATAGTGAGGACCCCATAGATAGGGAGTCCCTTGCTGGGTCCAGTGTAGGAGGCAGCGCCTCATCCCTTTCCCTGTCCCCAGAGGAGCTGGAAGATAGGAGGAGAGAAAGGGAGCACCAGCTGGCTTTAGAAAAGCTCAGGTTGGAGCATGCCCAGGCTATGGCACAGCTGGGTGTTAGAAAGCAACAGCTGGAGGTTAAGAAGCAACAGCTAGAGACTGAGAGGGTCTTAGCGCAGGAGGAGGCTGAGAGGGCCTCCACCAGAGGCAAAGTAGCTCTGGAGGGTGGACTATCCCCTGCGCGCAGTGTTGCTTGTCTGGATTCTCCAGGGAGGGTTGAGTCCAGTGGTGGCAGCTACATAGATTTCAGTGTAGGAAATCCCACTCCCAGTCCCCCGAGTATGGTTCCTGTTTCCCCAGAGGAGGAGAATAGGTTGAGGTTTAGGAACCTTAGGAAACCGTCTCACCAGTCTTGGGTAGATTTTGAGGATGACTGTTGTGGAGCCCTGTGTGATTGGGTACGGGAGCCCACGAAATGTGATTGGGACATATTGTTTGATATGTTTCTCAGAGAGCAGTTGCTCAGTGTGGTTTATCCAGGATTGCGCCAACACCTAGTAGGGTGTGGATTGTCTGAACCATACGAGCTTGCAGAGGAAGCAGACCGCTGGGAGAGTGCCAGAGGTTCTCTAGAGTCATTAGGGAGTGACTCCAAAAGTAGTGGTTCAGGTATCCTCCAGCCCAGCGTGGTGGAGGCGGCTCAGTGTAGCCCAGCTAGGTCCCAGGATAGCGAGGAGAGTGTAGGGGCTCATTGCCTGGCTCAGTGGAGCAGGAGTGAGGGGGAGACCGAGGTTCCCCAGACGCCCGAAGCCCTGCCTCAGGACTTGGATGGTTTCTGTAGGGAACACCAGGTTGGGGACCTAGGCTGTCCTGTTAGTCCACTTGAGGAAGATCTCTTAGTGAGTAGAGGACCTGGAGCGTCTGTAACCAGAGCTCCTGTGGTTCTAGAGGCTGGCAGTACCGCTCCGGTAGGGAAGGTACAGGAGTCCAGCGTGAGGAGTGATTGGGGGATGAGTTTCCCAGTGGATGCACCAGTGGACCAGGGACTAGCCAGTTGGGCTAGATCTTCTTGGGGGGACCCGGGTGGCGCCACTTCTGGTCTGGGGGATCGTCACGCACTGTCAGGTGGACAGAGGGCGGGAGATCTGCGCCAGACAGACAGTCACACAACATATGTCTCATTTGTTAGCCTCAGGGGGATGGAGTGTAAGTCCCCAGAAGTCCTGGAGTGCCAGGCAATTGTTCCACCGAAGGTTTTAGACCAGAGGTTGGAAGGCCAGGTTCAGGATCAGCCTGACCTGAAGGGTAGGACGACTGTAACCAGTGTCCTGACCGGTTCTTCTTCCAGAGGAACTTCTCCAGTTGGGAGAGGGCAGACCTCTGGAAGGGGGTGCAGAGGGTGGGAGAGCCCACCTCTGACCCCGGTGCAACATGAGGGGTTAAACCCTGTGTTGGAGTGGCGTCGTAAGGGTACCCCTCGCAGGAGGAGGAGGAACCCTAGAAGAAGAGGTAGGGGGAGGAAAGCCTTCCCCGAGACTCCTGGTCCGCCTGAGGTTGTAGACCCTAGGCTGGAGAACCAGTGGCAGTCTAGTCCTGTCTTGCAGGCAGGAAGAGTGGAGAATGGCTACTATGTACCAGGGGTTACTACCCCCCACTCTGTGAATAGGCAAGGACCGGTGGCACCTGGGTGGCCCAGGGCCTGGTCCTGGCCGGGGACAGCTTGGGAGTACCAGTGGGGTAGCCCAGTTGGTCCAGACAATGTGTTGAGAGGGAATCCCATGGGTTCACCGTGGCATAGAACAGGAGGGTGTCCCTGCAGTTGCGGGCCCGCGTCCGTGTTCTATCGCCCCAAGCAGGGAAGTCCGTCACGGTGGTGATTGTTCTCCCCTGCGTTTTGGCTGGAAGGGGGTTGTGTTGGACTTGGCCCTTATGGCAGGTTCACCCCTAGACTTTTTGCCTGTAATGGTGACCTGGTGATGGTGATTTTTGGGTTCTGCGCACTTTTACTGTGTCCCAGTGGAAAGTGCGTGCGCACTCTGAGTGCATGTGATGAGATAGGCCTGCCCTCCCATAGGAATGCATGGGGAATGTATGTGTCCCTAGTAGTTCCTGATGCGTGGGGTGTACAGGTTCGAATCTGATATGTGCGAACTCGTGAGAGTGAATGCTTCGCAATGGTGTGTGTTGCATGAGTGTGTCATATCTAGAAGTGCCACTTCTAGGAGTTGGCATATTAATATAAAATGTGTCTGGCGTGTGATTGGCTGGAGCAGGCTGGTGAGCCTGGCTCCAGGAAGGCTGGATGGGTCTGCCCGGTGGTGAGTGGGAGATTAGCATGCTGATGGCTGGGGAGGAGTGTACCTGTGGCCTGAATGAGGCTGGGTTTTCCCCAGACAATGCTGGCTCCGCCCCCCTGTGGTGTGACTGATGTCCCTAGCCCTGCCAGTGAAAGAAAGGGGTGGTTGGGCCATCAAGGGTACTCAAGAACCAGCTGCAACTGGTTTCTCCCCCACCCTGCACCTTAGACAAAGGAATGAGGTGTATAAAAATGGGGCTGTGTCCCCACAGAAGTTGTTCTTTTCCTGATCCTACTTGAGGGGCTGCTGCTGCTGGGGCCAGGAGGAACCGCCACTTGGACTGCCTCCCTGCCTGGAGGGCCAGTGAGCTGGCCCCTGGCCCAGCCTTGCCCCCCCTGCCTGCCCAAGGACTTGTTTGCTGGGGCGCTGTCCTAGCACCTGGGAGCGCTTTTGGACTTTCCCTGGAGCCTGGAAGCGCTTTATTTGTCTTTAGCGCTTGAGAGCGCTTTATTTTAGGTCCCAGCACCTGGGAGCGCTTTAGTGCACAGCCGGTGCCCACCCGGCATTTGCCCGCTCTAATTTGCCAATTTAGAAGCCCCTGGCGAGTGCCCACCTCGCCAGGGACTGGGCCGCTATTGTTGTGGCCATAGCGAGAGCCCACCTCGCCTGCTATCTACATTAGAGCATCGAATCACCGCCGCAGCCCGGAGTGCTCTGAAAACGTTGCCGGGCCGCTGCCAAGTGCGACCCGGAAGTCCCGCCTTCAACCCCCAGGGCCGCGCTGCCATTGGCGGCCCCAGAGGAAGTCAGGCGGATTGCGGTGTGACGGGGCCAGGCAGGAGAAGCAGGAAGCAGCCTGCGCGTCCTGCCGAGGCTCCCGAGTGAAGGGGGAGCCCCGGAGGTCTGGCCTGTCCCGTGGGAGAAGCGGGCGTCTTCCAGCCCCAGCCGCCGCCTGCAGGGTCTCCGCAGCCAGCCGGTGAGTGGAGCATTGTCCACAAGTCCCCCAAAGAGAGGCGGGAGCCTTCCAGCTGCAGCCTGTGAGGAGAGTCCCGAGGAGCGGGAGCTCTCTGCCGACAGCCGCCGCAGCAGCTACCGACAGCCGGTGAGTGAGCAACTGGGAAAGGGGGGGCCGTCGGGGTACATTGCTGGTGCCCGCGCCCCTCCCCTTTGGTGTGTCGAGCCTGCAGAAGGCTCCAAAAGGCGACAGCTGGGCATAGAGCCTGCGAGGCTCAAGGGGGCAATTGCACGCTCAGAGTCCCCCGTGGGAGACTCCACCAAGGCGGCACACTTGTGTAGAGCCCAGTGAGGCTCTGGAGGGCCACATTTATTTCTTAGGGCCCGGAGAGAGGCTCCAGGCGCCAAAGTTGTTTTGAAGAGCCCAGAGAGGCTCTTGAGCCCCCCATTGTTGTTTAAGAGCCCAGAGAGGCTCCACAGCGCCACATTTGTGTTAAGAGCCCAGCGAGGCTCTAGGGGGCACATCTTTGCTCTAGGGCACAGAGCCTGCGAGGCTCCCACGTGTGTTTTGCCCCATCAATTGCTACACAGTTGCCCAGCACTTTGTGGGCAACTGCAACGTTTAGGCCCCCTGACATTGGACACAGGGCGTCCTAGCCCCAACAAGGCCAGAGGGCCTAGGGACAGTCACAGGTGGTGACTTACGTGAGTTTGGCGCAATTGTACTTTCTCTGCACCTCTGAATGTATTGTTTATGCGTCATGTGCCTTTACACCTCTGAATGAATGTCATGCATTGCATCATGTGTATGTTCTTACACCCCTACAGGTATTGTGATACTTAGGTGGTTGTTTTCTCCCTAGTGCAGGTGGTGCTAGTGAGATCCTGGTTACCAGTGATTACTGGTTGTGCGCTCTATTTTTATATTGTGTGCTATTTTGGTGCTAAAGATTTTACATTCTAAGTGCTATTTTTTGAAAGTGCTACTTCTGATTCCTGACAGTGGTCCAGGTGGCCCTGTCTTGTACAATATCCCCTGTAAATTCTGCCCGTGCCCCTGGCACATTGTAAAGTGTGTGTTTTATCTAATGTGTTTGGTGTAATACAAAGGCTATTTTTATATATATCCTTGTGTGGAGTTTCCTTTGTGGTGGGCCTTGGGTGTTGTTGCTGGGGTGCGTGCGCAAATACTTAACTCATATCGCCTCCAAGTTTAGCCTTGCTGCTCGCGCCACGTTACCTAGAGGGCGAGTAGGGGTTGCCTTGGTGTGTGACTCCCTTGCCCTGACACTTAGAAGTGGCGATCCCTGACTGACCTCGACGCGAGTCTTGGCCGGCCAGGGTCCCGGTTCTAACAGCGGCCTATATTGTGTAGCTGCAGCTGTATGGCCCCTTGCCGGCGTGCCTGCAGCTGGTGAATGCGTACCATCCTACGCTCTATGCTCATACTCGGCAAGCGCACTTCCATCCCCCTCCTGGCGCTGCGTGCATTGTTCTGCAGGCGAGCCCTGCCATGCCTGCTCTGCTGGCTGGGTACAGTGGGTGGGCGCTGTCACTGCTGTCGCTGGACCAGATGTGGAGGTTCCAGCTGCTGGTGGCGTTGAGGTAGGCGTAGGTGGTGCGCCTGATGGTGTAGGCGCAGATGCTGTGGGCCTGGCTGCAGGGGTAGGTGCTGCGCCTGTTGGTGCAGGCTGTGTTGGTGACGGCACCTCCTCGGCATCCAGTGGTTGCTCATCGATGAGCAGCCTGTCACTGTCGCTGCTGTCTGCGCCACCTGTGAGGGGAAGTGGACGTTCATTAGTTGCATGTATCTCTCACACGTGCAGTTGCTACATGCATGTTGGCTGACATTCCCTGACTGGCTGTGGCATTGCGTACTTTGGGACCTGTCTGGCTGCATTGGGGTACTTGTACATTGTGGGCAGACTACATGTCCCACAATGCTTTAGGGCATTACCTAATGTGCACGGATGGCATGACTTTGGAACATTATGAGAGGCTATAGGGTCATGGCCATTGATAGGGGACAGGGTCGCAGTCGCATACCACTTACCTTGGCTTTCTTGGGTGGGGCGGGATGAGTCCAATCTGGTGACCCCAATGCACGCCTCGGGCTCCAACGTGTCTTCGACGAGGTCCTCCATGGGGGTGTTGGGAGGGACTGTAGGTCCTTCCCCTCCAGTGGCCAGGGTCTCGCCCAGCCTCTCGGCCACCTTCTCTTTGGCACGACCTCGGAGGTCGTACCACCTCTTCTTGAGTTCCTCCAAGGACCTGTGTGCCACGCCCACGGAGTTCCCTGCGGCCGCTATCCCGACCCAGATTCGCCTTTTCTCCTGCTCAGGCACCCTCCTTGATTCTCTGCCAAACAGTTTTGAGTGGTTCTCCACCACACCTTCGATGAGGTGCTCCAAATCCTGTTCGGAGAACTTCAGTTTCCTCTTGCGCCCGGTGTTGCTGGGCCCTGGTACAGCCTCTTCTGCCATTGCTGCAGTGAGATAGGGTGTGGAATATCAAGTTTGCAGGTGTCCTGGGAGGAGCTGAGTTGGTTGCTGCCTCGAGGTCTGCCTCACTGTTGAGAATGGGTGCAGGAACTGGCTGCTTCCTGGTTGTGATGGCATCACTGTGCTCGAAATGCGACTTCCCGTTTTCCCGATCTCGCGATTTTGCGATCTCGCATTTTGCGATCTCGCAATTAGCGATACCGCTATTTGCGATATCGCAATTCCTACACGGATGTTGCCGAAAATAGCGATTATTCTTCGATTCCCGTAACTCGCAATCGCTTTTTGCGGCCGCGTGCGAATCGCATTTTTTTCTCTGTAAATTTCATGAATACCGATCTGCGATTTCTAAATTGCGATTCGCTGTTAATCGCAATTTGTAAATCGCAGATTTCGGTTTTCATGTATCAGGCTGATAGTCTTTAGCAGAGTTGGATTTTTTAACATGAGCAACTTTTGCTGCACTTTCTTTTATCACCGCAATGAAAAACTATCTGATCCCTTATCAGTTGTGAAGTAAACTGTTCAAACTCACATTAAGCTGCGAGAATACGTAACGCAGCGACATAGGATACAATACTTTCATCATTATTCTGGTGCCTAGTGAAAAATGTATGTCTCGCTACAACAAGACTACCTTCTACATCAAACTGTTTTTCCAAAATGGCTACCGCTTGATCATACTCATTAAGTTTTTCCTCACCTTCTGGAACTTCCATAAGGGGTAAGTATTCTAAAACAGCTTGTCCCTCTAGACCTAGCTTGTGTTCTAGAATAAATCTCCTTTGTTCCCCCCGATCCTAATGCCCCCAATATTTCCTAAATACTTAATGAACGCTCTAAACCAAACCTTCAATTTCACAAGAGGGTCTCCTGGAAGCTGTAAAAAACAAAAAAGGAGGAGGAGCTTGGACACTCTGCATCTTAAATAATGCAGAAAAATAAATTAACAATAACACAAAGCGTAACAGTACTAAATAATAACCACCAAGATAAAAAATGAGCACCAGCGTTATCCTGTAAGAAAATGCACAGAAATGAAAAGTAAGAAAAAAAATCTTAAAAACCTGAACAGGATTCTCATAAGTCATCAGTCGGAGCTGGGAGCTGATGGGGAAGGTTGAAGAGTGCCAACTGATGAATCAAGAGGTAATGGCAGTTGACAGGAACACACAGGAGACCAGGAACACACCGGAGACCACAATTAACAGTACCTTAGTAGCGTGCAAACACGTTTCCTTCTCTCGCCTCACACCAAACAGAAATTCAGGTTCACATGGGCTGTAAAACAGGATACCAGTCTTTTGCCACACCGGAGGATGAAAGACGTCCCACTGATGGCTGATGACGAAGGGAAAGTGACCCTTTTAACACGACCCAAAGTTCAAAGCGTTGAACAGCGAGTAGCCATCTGCACATCACCAGGGGGGGGGGGGGGGGCCAGGGGGGGGCGACCCTTCGGAATGAGGCTACAGGTGTTGAGGTTGGTGGACGGCATCCAACACTGGATTACAGGTCAGGATATGGGGGTTCCTTGCTTAGTTGGGCCACTACTGTGTCCGTGGGCGTCTGGTACAAATCCGGTGTCCACAAGAGATCAGGGTTCTTTAGGAAGGCAGGCCAGGCCCCCGGGGTTCTTGGAAGCTACAGGACACGCTGGGTTCAGCTTGCAGGGGTTTCAGAGCAGGAGACGGGCCGAAGCAGTTGTCACTGTCCTCCTGCAGCACAGCATTTCAGCCCTGGTCACATCGAATCTGAAGAGGCAAGGTTTAGGAGTGCCTCTAAATACTAGATTTAGTGGCTTTACAAGGGTGTGCTGGCTAAGACAAATGGTTCCCTTCCCTGGGGTGTCTTCACGCCCTTGTATGTCACTCTTCAGTGGAAGGGGGCATAAGCCTCTTCATGATTGGAGTGGGAAATGAAATGTGGACTTAACCTCAGCTTCCCCAACTGAGGGGTGGGGTTGGCAAAGGTGGGCACACCTCTCTTCCTAGTTAGATTTTCCAACCAGTTCTCATGTTCAAAATGGGGATCAGAACCAGAGGACACCGTTGCTGATAGCAGCAAAAGGCTGGGGTGGCCAACTCATGCGGAGGCCTTTGTAGTGCCCTCTTCGGGGGACTCTGCGCATCCTGGGGAAGGAGACAAGACACCTCTCGCCCAGGATGTGCTCAGTTTCCGGACCCAGAGAGCGGAGGGCTCTCTACTCAAGGGTCCAGAATCCTGCCTGGGGGGTGACAGATGGATGGGAGCCAGTTAGGGCCAAAACCAGAGTTTTTCAGGAGGCATATCTAAGATGCCCCCTATGGGCACTGTTCATTAAATCCAACACTGGCATCAGTGTGGGCTTAATGTGCTGGGAAGTTTGATACCAAACTTCACAGCCTTGAGTAAAGAAATCATGCAGCTGTGTAGTTGGTTGACAAAATCCCAGCCCATGTACTCAAAATGGCTTCACTGCACTTACAATGCAAGTGAATGGCACAGATATTGTAGTCTTGGTCACCCTTGTCTAGTCCCAGTGGTCTGATTTCTTCCCCACTTCTTGAGAACATGGACCTAGGTATACCAGAATTGATGTAGTTTCTCTTGGTGACAATTATTTAAAAGATGATCCTTCATTATCAAGTGATAAAGCCCTTGAAAGTCATGTACATCGTTACCATCTAACTAACCACCTAGTGATTTCACAGAATAATCTACAAAAATCGACGCAGGCCTGACTCTGGGTTTTTCGTGCCTCCCTGAATCTGATCCTATACTCCTGACTAGTAAATGCAAAGTCCTCAATCAGAGTACCCTTCATGGGCGGACACATGACAAAGCATATTTCTCAGGGAGTGTAAGGAGTCTATCCCTGCACTTCCCTGAGAACATTTTCCACAGGATAGCATTCCACAGCGTCCTGTTTTTTACAGTGCACCTTTTAGGTGCCCACTGAGTATATATTTTTATAAATTCCATACTGGCATCAGTGTGGGTTTATTTAGACAAACTGTTTGGTACCAAACACTCCTGGGTTCAGTGAGGCCATCATGATGCTGGGGAACTAGAGTTGTCAAGTTTCCTGCCCATGGCATCTACTGCTTCCTGCCCATGGCATCTACTGCTTCCCAGGCACTTACAATATTACGGAGTAGACCTAAATATTGTAGGGGTATATCGGTTCATGCCGAGATGCCCGCACGTGATAAATGAACCCTGCTTTAGTGCTTATAAGGCCTGCTAGATGGGTGACTTACCCACACCTTAGGCAGTTCTGATTTGCATGGCACACAGGAAGTGGACCATAATGACTGCCATTTTTCACTGCACCAAGGAATGCAAGCTGCAGTGGCATGGCCTTGATGAGTGGTTCCTAGGGGACATTCTTCACTTTCCATGCCCCAGGTACCAAGTGTGAGAAGTTGGCCTGGTATATGATGTTCACTATTCTAGTGAACACCTTGCACCAGTCCAAACAACCCTTATGGTGATGGTTGTAAAGTCAACCTTCTAGACCACCTATCCTAGAGGTAGCATGGACAAAGCAGTCTTAGGCTAAAAGACTCTTGAGGGCGTGTAAAGCCAGCTGTTTTACCATATGTAACCCCTTGAATATTTAATTTCATTGTGGGTTTATATAGCGCTAGAAATCTACTCCCGGAGGAGTATCTCCGCGCTTCGACCGCTGGGGAACCCGTCCTGGCTCACCCTGAGAGATGGTCCCTAATGAGTATCTCTAAGGTGCGACCAAGCATCCCGGGCGGTCTTGGGGGGGGGGGGGGGGGGGGGGGGCGGGGGGGGGGGGGGGGGTGTTGTGAAGATGAGGCAAGCTAATGCCCAGAGTTGACGAGTGTGGTCCCTGACTGGAGTAGGCACTGAGGCGAGAATTATCGAGCCCGCTGACCCTGGTCCACGACCCTGCCGCGTCGGGAATCGAACCCTGGTCCCGGGCCGTCCTCTGCTTACGGGTCTGCCGCCTCTAACCAGTGAGCCACACCACTCCACAATATCAAATGAAAAGACCACACAGGATATATATATATAAAATATATATGTATTTATTCACTAACACTCCTCTAAACTCTTTATGAGGTCAGAGGCAAAAGCACATAAGTTACACTTAAAAATACTATAAATAGCACAATTTACAGTTAGGCCCTAGGGGCACATAAAACCATATACTAAGTAAGTGGTATAAGAACCACGACTTGGGAAAGGAAGAGGTCTAGGGCCTAGAGAATCGCTGGGGCTACACTATCTGACCTTTAGGTTAAAAGTAGGAGGCCCACAGGCGGCGCGTGCAGTGTCAGTACACTCACGCAAGAGTCAATAGAAAGTCAAAAGGAACTTAAAAGGTAAGTAAATAAAGATTTAGGACACTTCCGGTCTAGCTAGAAGGAAACAACTAAAAACCCAGACACTTGGATAGTCAATACCCTTGAGAGCACCAAAGTACTCGCGTTACCTCACCCACAGGAAGCGGGTGCATAGGTGTGAAGATGTGTCGGGTTTCGCCGTTGAAGTCTATGGAGCCTGTGAAGAAAGATACTGCAGGCGACCAGGAGGAAGATGTCCGGGTGGATCCAAGGGTGGATCGGAGTTGAAGAAGACCTGAAAGCAGAGGGGACAGAGTCTAGGTCACTAGCCAGTGACCGGGTGAAACCAGGAAGGAACCAGACACCATCGAGGAGCAATCAGGTGCTGGGGTGAAGCTGGTCTTTGCAGCCACGCGGACCAGGAGGCGTCTAGGACGACCGGTGCTGGAGAGGAGCTGTCCCACGAAGGTTCTCGCAGATGGAGGGTTCGGCTTCAAGATCGGAGCCAACAAGCCTAAGCAAAGGCAACCCACGCAGGATACACAAACAGCTTCTGGTGCAGACCAGGAGGGTCTGAGGTACTTCACCTTTTCAGGGAAGCAAGGACCAGTCTGGAGCAACCAGACCAGCAATGGATTTTCAAAAGGGTCGTCGCCACAGGGCTACTAGCCAGGGCCAGCAACCGGACAACGCATCGAGCAGAACACAAGCAGAAGGGCCCCACGCAGATCTCGTGGAGTGTGGAGGGCTGGTCTTCGGTGCAGGTGGAGCTCGGTGTCGGGGTGTCTCAGTCCACAGCTTCGAGGAGGCCTCAGGAGCTGCACTGTTAGCAAGTTGAAGACTTTCCAAGTTGCCTGGTTCCACGGGTTCAGACGCTTTCCACGGGGCTCAGCTGTGCTGGAGTCGTGCAGTGGGGTCAGAGAGGTCCGGGAGTAGAGGTCTTCTCAAGCTCTGTGCTCGGGTCCCGGGGGAACGGGGACAAAGCAAGCCATCGAGTTGCTGGATGGTGCCTGGTTGCTCAGGGTGGTCACTCCTTGGCCACAAGGGAGATTTTTTCAGTCTTCAGCTCAGGAGAATGTGGAAGGGTCCAGAGTTTGTTCAGTTCGATTCCAGGATTAATCTAAAGTCTCCTGGGTCAGCTCCTACCTTTATACAACTAAGGGGGGCTGCTTTGGTCACTAGGTCCCTCTTATGGGTGGGACCAGGAAGGGGGTGGTTACACCCCCTTTCCTTTGTGCAGTTTCACGCCAGAGCTGGGGCTGGAGTGCCCCAGCAACCGGTTTGAACTGGGGTATGCATGGAGCACCAGAGTGCTCCAGGCTGTGTGGTTCTATTCAGCCCTCCCTGTCCCAATACATACTCTCTTGTCTGGGGTGGTAATCGCACCTCCCCAAGCAGGAAACCTATGGTCCAAACCTCCGTGACTGGAAGGGCTCCCAGAAGCAGGAGGTCAGACTTGTGTCTGTGGCAGCAGCAGCATCCATTCAGTGCAATATCATAGAACAGCTATAAGGACATGGTTCCGAAAACTGCAGTCAGGCTCAGCTCATGCTAGACCACCATCTCACACATAACCAAGCACTCTACCTTCAGGATTGTTAAGGCCTGCCATAGGAGTGCTTTATTTATTTGCGGTTTTTGTAGAGCGCAACACTCATCCCAGGGGATATCACGGCGCTTATACCAAGCAGAAACTACTGATGACTGATACTGAAAAGTTTAGAAATTGGGGAAGAGGTGGGTTTTCAGCTTTTTTCAGAACAGGAGATAATTTGTGGTATGTCTTAAGTCGATCGGAAGCTCATTCCACCTCTTTGCTGTCAAGTAATAAAAGGAACGGCCACCTGTTCTAACTTTATAAATACGTTTAGTCCTAACCAATACCAATACCGATTGAAGTGAACGTAGGTTCCTAGGGGGGACATAAAATTAGATCTTCCCTTGAAGAATAGTGAGACCAGTCTTATGCAGAGTCGCTCTTCCGAAGGAGACACGCTTGCTGACAGCGTATTGATGGAGGCTACCAAGACTGTATGCATTGGACCGGAGTCGGGACAGACTTGGCCATGTTGATGTGCAACCCCAGCCTGTTCAAGAGAACGCACGTCTTCTGGAAGTGTGCTCGCGCTTCCGAGAAGGACGATGCCTTGATCAACCAATCGTCCAGGTATGGGTAGACAAACACCTTGTTCTTCCGCAGGTGTGCTGCTACCACCGCCATGCACTTTGAGAACGTTCTCGGCGCAGACTTTAGTCCGAATGGGAGTACTGTGTATTAATAATGATTGCGCCGACTTGGAACCGCAGGAACTTCCTGTGTTTGTGTGCAATGGGCACATGGAAGTAAGCATCCTGTAGGTCTATAGCACATAGCCAGTCTCCCTGTTGCAACTGAAGATAAATCTGATGTAACGACAGCATGCAAAACTTTTCCCTGCGAAACCATTTGTTTGCCTGTCGCAAGTCCAGAATGGGCCTGAACTCGTTCTTGTCCTTCTTGCGAACCAGGAAGAACCGGGAGTACAGACCTCTTCCTCTCTGGGACAGAGGTAAGTCTTCTATCGCTCTCTTCTTTAATAGGATATCGGCCTCCGCCTGGAGCTCGCGCAGCTGAAAGTGCGAGCTGACCGGAGGAATCGCCGGAGGCGGGCTTGTGAACCGAAGACTGTATCCATTGCAAACAATATTCAGCACCAACTTGTCCTGAGTAATTTTTCTCCACTCTGCCAGAAAAAATTGAATGCTTCCCCCTACCGGAGTGGGTAACAGATCCGGGGGAAGTAGGTTCCTAGGGCCTAGACCCAGCCTGGCCCTTGGGCGCCGGAGCCGACTGCTGGCCTCCTCTGCCCTTCTGGCGCTTTTGGAACGGCTTACGGAACGGTTGTTGTTGTTGCGACTGTCCCGAAGCTTGGCCACGTCCTCTGCCTTGCCCACCGAACCGCCGTTGGAAGGGGCGGTACGATTTCTTCGTGTCTTTAGGCTTCTCCAGGCCCACAGCCGTGAGCGTTTCGGCCTCCGCCTTCATGCGGGCCATCTCGTCATCCGCATGCTTCCCGAAGAGGGTCTCGCCAGAGAATGGCAGGTTGGCTACCCTCTGCTGTGCGTCCGGTTTCAGGGACGTAAGACAGAGCCAGGCGTGACGTCGTTGGTTAACTCCATGGCAAAACCCATGAGCTGCTAATAGGGAAGAGTCTGCTGCAGCGCTGATAATCTGGTTCGCCACCAGCATCCCTTCATTCAGCACTTCCTGGAAGTCCTCGCGCTTCTCGCGAGGTAAGTGCTCCGCAAACTGCTGGAGGGAGTCACCCAGAGGGCGCGGTCGTAGCGTCCCAACGGCACTCGCAGCCTTCATAGAGGTCGCCAACGTTCCACATACTTTCCTCCCTGCTGAATCCATCCATCTAGACCCCTTATCCGGGGGAACCGTGGATGACGGGGTGGAGGCATGTTGTTTGCGGGCCGCCATCACAATCACAGAATCCGGAGGGGGTTCCGCCCTCAGAAAGGCCGGGTCCGAATCGGGAGCCCGGTACTTTTTCAGTAATCTCGATGGAGCCGCCTTTGTCACCGCAGGGGTGAGAAAAAGGGCCATAGCCGGTTCCTCCAGGCCCGGCACCAGAGGCAGCAGTGGACGAGACAGGTGTTTCTGATGCAATGTCTCGAAAATGACTGAAGTCTTAGGTGTAGGCACCGTCAAGGATATGCCCAACTTCGCAGCGCCCCTTAAAAGGACATCATGGAACGCCACCAGGTCATCAATCGGAGAAACCCTCGTGTCTGGTGACCCCGACAAGGTCGGAGAATAGTCCCTGGTCCCTGAGGACCTCGTGTGAGAGCGAGAGCCGTGCCTCCTATGGCGGCGTCTCAACCGCGTGGACGATCTGTGTCGTGATCTCTCCCTCCTCCTAGAGCGAGAGCGAGATCTGCCAGCCCGTGGCCGCTCCACCGGTTCCCGTGGTGGGGTCTTCCTTGGCTCCTCTCAGGGTTTAGGTTTCGGTGTCCCCTTAGGAGGTGTAGGCAAAGGAGGTAACGACGTGGACCTCGGCGGAGGGACCGGAGATACCACCGACCGAGGGGCCGGCCCATGCAGTGGAATCGGTGGCGGCGGGCCGCCTGGCGGTTGCGGAGGGTTGGCGGGAGGGTCCTCCTTGGGTACAGGCAGAGGTGGCGACCTAGGTCGAGATGGTGTGTACACCACTGAGTACACCGAGCCCGGTGACCCCTTAGGCGAAGGGGGCTGAGATCCAGCCCCTTCAGCAGGTGATCGCTTCCTCTTGCGTCCTCCACTAGAAGCAGTCTGACTTCTGGGGCCAGAATCCCTTTTGCGCCGTTTAGGAGAGACGGAACGACTCCTAGACGCCGATCTCTTCCCTCGACGCCGAACGTCGCCTCCGCGACTCCGGCGTCGCCGCGACGTGGATCTCTTCTTCCACGACGTCGAACGCCACCCCCGCGACGTCGACCTCTTCCTCCGTGACGCCGT
This sequence comes from Lissotriton vulgaris, assembly GCF_964263255.1. Taxonomy (NCBI): domain Eukaryota; kingdom Metazoa; phylum Chordata; class Amphibia; order Caudata; family Salamandridae; genus Lissotriton; species Lissotriton vulgaris. The sequence continues at coordinate 26,617 of NW_028248537.1, forward strand.
ACGCCGCCTTCGCGACGCAGAACGTTCCGTTCGACGACGAGCGTCGATTCCTCCTTCTTGAGGCCCTCGACGTCGAGGAGCCCCTCGACGTCAACCGGTGCTTCGACGGCGATCGGCGGTGTCGCCTTGACGGCGAGCGCCGATGCTTGTCACTTCGTCTCCGACGTCGATAGGAAGACTCAGACGATGATGTCGACGGTGGCTTAGACGGCGACCTCTCCAGGCCCTTCGACGTCGAGTCGTCACGCCGTCTCGACCCAGAGCCCCGGGAAGATGGGGAACACACCGCCGTCATCCCTCTCGACGTCGTCATCGATGCAATCGACGTCGACGGAGACCGGGACCGTTTGCTGGTTTTCCTGCCTCTGGGGACCCCCCCCGAGGCCTCAGCAGAGGCAGAGGGAACCTTCCCAGCCTGCCCAGACCCACCTGCAGCCTGCAAACGTCTCTCCTCAAGGCCTGACAGCTTAATCTTCAGCCTGTCCCTCAGAGTCCGAGCTGTAAACTGCTGGCAGATGACACAGTCTTCAGGGACATGATCTTCAGGGAGACAGACGATGCAGACGTCGTGTGGATCACTCGTGGCCTTCCTTCCACATGCTGGGCACTTGTCAAAAAGACCAGGCATTTTAGAGCCCTAAAACGCCTGAACCAACACACAGAAGAGACGAAAAGCACCAAGAAAGCTAAACTCAAACACGTTTAAACACAAAAGTGACAAAAAATCCAATAAACACTTGAAACAAGGGAGAGCTCAATGCCAGGGTCCTGTTAGCAGGAGCCGGAAAAAAGAACTGAAAGTAAGAGGGACCTGCTATACATTCTGGGATACTGGGAGAAAGTTCTGGAAAGCTCTCTTAAAGGCACAGTATCCTATTTTAAGCCACATAATGGCAGCCTATGGGGCTTGTCTGTCCATAGCCGGGTCTGGTGGCTCAGTGGACTAATGCGTCCACTGCAGGGGCCTGTGTTCGACCTCATGGTCACAGGTTCGAATCCCGGCGGGTCCACTCAGCATTTCATCCATCTGAGGTCGATAAAATGAGTACCATTGAGTTGGGTAACAACAAACATCTGTTATTCAGCGCCAAGATACCCGTAGTGGTGAACGTGCGCTTTACAAATACACATGTTATGTTATGTTATGCCTTCCTCTCTATCATTCCAGAGTCTTTTACTGGTGGAGGCAAGTTTCTCTATGGTAGAAACTGGTCAGGCTGTGTTGTGTGTGGTGTTATTTGGTGGAATTTCTAGTTGAAGTATTGGACAGTGTAGCCTGTGGATATAGGCTGCATTATTTGTCTTTAAATTCTCTCTTAAGTGTCTTTGCAGTTTCTGCATGATTTGACAACTTAAGAAATTATTTTTGATTGCCGGGGTCCACGCACATGGGCGGGACTATTCACTAGATTATGACTATACACAGAGATCCCCTACTACAGAAGGGGTGATTACACAACCTTGCCCCAGCTGAGTGATCAGCCAGTTGTGTCTATTTGAGTGGCCAGTTCAACAAAAAATTGGTTCTGTTGGGTAAGACAGGTTATTTGAACAATGCTCATAGATGCAAGTAAAAACAAATCGGCTCTCTGATACAGGGAATAGTGTTTAGTGAGAAATCAATTGCTCAAAACACGGAAGAACGAAGTTATATGTTTAAAAGTATTGTATTTTACATATTAATACAGGTTTGCTTCTGTACAAAACTGAATTACTTCATTCGTAAATTAATTCATACATACATAGCTAGACCGGGATAAACAATTTTGTGACTTTTTGTGAATGGGTGCTCAGTGAACAGGAGAATATATACAGTGCGGGAAATAAATCTATACAGATGTATATACAGGTACAATTAGGGTTTGGTCAGATGATTGTTTGATCTCAACCGAGGATTCCTTTGGTTACTGTGGGAATCCTGGTGATTCTGAACCTATGGATTCGTCGACGTTTCGACCCTTGTGTGCCCCTGTAGGTGGTCACGGCGGGTCTTTCTCAAGACAGGGGGGAGGGGGACGGTTTAAAGATCAAAACAGGGGTATCCTCGGGTTGATCTAGTATGGCTCAGTGGCCTCTCGCATCTGACGCGTGTGTCTCCGGGGTGAATCTCACTCTCTGGTGCCGGAAACTCATCCAAGGCCACCATCAGCTGCATGTCATCTGCATAAGAGCAGATGCCAATGCCCCACTTCCTTCCAATGTCAGCTATCCTGTCCTATGTGTCTATATGTAAGTAGGTATAGGAATACTACACCTAAGCAAGGGGTGATTACACTACCTTGCCCCAGCTGAGTGATCAGCCAGTTGTGCCTATTTGAGTGGCCAGCCAGGGGTGGCACAATACATGCTGCAGCCCCTGGTAGGCCTTGGTTACACCTACGCCCTGAGTACCTAGGGTACACATTTACAGGGGCTGACAAGGTGACCCAATTCCCAATTGTGTATGTACCTAGAGTACATGGCTTGAATTTAATTAGTGCATCTGGGCTGTGGGTCTGATTAGCAGGCCCACATCCAAGTCCAAAACCAGTAAAGCAAAAGCAAAAAGTGGGGGTGACCATAAGAAGCAGACCCTTCTCTCCTACAGATACTATCACAAACTCTCCCTGGCTCATTCCAGAATGATTATACTGGGGGACTTTAATCTGTGGAATAATGGGACCTCAGGTATTCACCTGAGAGAGCTGAGCCAATTATGTGAGAATTGTAATCTAGACCAGCTGGTTCAAGAACCGACACATCAGGGAGGGCATGTTTTGGATCTGGTATTCGCAAATCAGACGGATACCAAAATAATTTACATACTGCGGCAAAACTGGTTGGATCACTCTTTCACATTGCAATTCCCCGATCGGAGACAAGTGAAAGCAGTCTGACTACTTTCCGACAGGGAAGAGAATGGGCTAAGCTAATTAATAATAAGCTATACCTGACACCACCAATCAAATTCTGTTTGCTACGTCTAGCTCCACAGAGAAGAACTATCAGGAATACTGCAACTTTATTGACTGGTCCCTGGATAAGTTAATCCCCATTAAGAGACTAAAAAACAGGAAGAAAGCCTCTGCCCCATGGTTTAGTGTGGAACTGAAAGCTCTTCGTTCTAGTTGTAAGAGGGCGGAGAGAAAAAGGAGGAGAAACTATGCGGATATATATAGAAAGGGATTAAAAGCAGCTCAGGCCCGCTACAAGTAAGGCATTGTGAAGGCCAAAGCAGATTACTTCGCCGACTCTATTCTGCATGCTGCGAATCGTACTAAAGCATTGTTAAGCATCGTGAGGAATCTCACACCCTATCTGTACAAGCAATAAGGTGGTCGTCTCACAGAAACTCTGCGATTCGATCGCAATACATTGAGGAAAAAGTCAGTAAGATTGTGGGCGAATTAGGCCCTAATAATAATAATAATAATAATAATAATAATAATAACGGGGATGACCAGATTGGAAGTTCAGGAGAAGACTTTATAGCAATCTCCTTTTTGGAAAACTTCCAGGTTCCATCTTAGGACCAGTTTAATCAGCTAGCTATGAGCATTACATCTGGCTCCCCAGGGACCCCTTGCACCATAGAAATCTGGAAAACATATGGAAAGGAGACCTTACCTTGGTTGCGCCAAATTTGCATTCAATCCTTAAAAGAAGGAGTTATCCCGGAAACATGGAAGAAGGCGATAGTGATTCCACTGCTCAAGAAACCCTCCCTTGATCCGCTGGTTCCAGCTAATTTTAGACCAATATCTCTCCTACCTTACCCGGTTAAGATCCTGGAAAAATTTGTCAGTAAAACCCTGAGTGGATATTTGGAGGATAACCTCTACTAGATAAGGATCAGTTTGGCTTCCGCCCGGGCCACAGTACTGAGACCGCCTTGGTCACCGTCATGGACAATCTTCGGATGCGAGCAGACAAGGGAGAATCTTCCGTCTTAGTATTACTTGATATGTCTGCCGCATTCGACATGGTGAACCATACTGTACTGCTGGAGAGATTAAAAACGACCGGGGTAAAAAGATGTGGTCTGAAATGGTTACGTTCTTACCTAACTGGAAGGCAACAGATAGTGTCACTGCCCCCTTATGAGACTAGCCAGTCTTTAGTGGCGCATGGGGTTCCGCAGGGATCGTCGATCAGTCACATCCTTTTTAATATCTATCTGTGTCCCCTTCTCTCCCTGATCAAGTCCTTAGATATCGACCTGGTCAATTAAACGGACAGCACCCAATTAGTGTTTTCCCTGAAAGGGAAAGGGGAGGCATCGATGGACAAGTTTCAAGAGTATGCGCCAGACAGCTGGATGGCTCAGGCAGAACTCTCTACAATTTAACGGGGGAAAACAGAGTTGCTGTTCTGTCCTTCTTCCAGAGTGCACCAATTGCTAATGCCAGACTTCAAGCTCACCCCAGAGAATGACCCCCTTTATCCGGACCAAAACGGTGCCTAACATGGGGTTACAACTGGAGGGTAATCTCCAAATGGAATCCCAGGTCAACAAAACGACCAAAGTATGCTTCGCGCTGTTGCGACTGCTACGTCAGATCCTTCCGCTCCTGCCCAAGGACATGCGTTCCATCGTCGTACAGAGTGTAATTCTCAGTAGACTGGACTACAGTAATGCTCTGTTCTTGGGAGCTCCGTAGTACATCATACAGAGATAACAGAGTCCTGTCTATGGCAGCTAAACTGGCCCTGAATAGGCAACGGAGAACCTCTACGACAGCAGCCTTGAGAGATTTACATTGGCTTCCTATCAAGGAGAGGATCAGTTTTAGTCCCTATGCATCGTGTACAAAGCGATACACAGTATGGGCCCTATTCCTTTACGGGAAAGATTTTCTTGGTACAATCCGGAAAGGCAGCTCCTCTCTTCCAATGCAAACCTGGTAAAGACCATCAGCTTTAAGAGAGTCAGGACGGGTGGCAGAGCTTTTGGCGTGGTAGCGTCGCAACTCTGGAATGATCTTCCCCAGTGTATTAGACAGTCCCACACGCTAATCTGGTTCAGAAAGCTGGTGAAAACCTGGCTATTCCTGAGGGGTGATATCTAGTTCTCCCGCTGTAATGGTGGATTGGTTCAACTGTAATATCTTCCGAAGTTCAAGCGCCAGGACACCCATAGGATTACAGTTTTGCGCTATATAAATGCCTGATACATACATACATAAATGCAATTCCAATGCAATACAACCGCTGCTTTAGATGGTATATTATCACCAAACTTATGAGTCTTAGGTATGACATTTAGCTAGATACTTAGGGGGGGCTCGTTTGAAGGAAGGGGTGGGGGGGACGGTGGGACGGAGGCATTGGAATTGAACAAGCATTTGCAATGCAAAAGGTCTCGCATTTACGCAAGACCTTTTGCATTGCAAACGGTAGGCATCACAACGGAAGGGAGTTTTGTGGGATGGCTGGAAGGCAAGGACAACGGGAGGGCGGAAAAGGCACAGACAACGGGAGGGTGGGGGGTGAGAAGGCACAGACAACAGGAGGGCGAGACGGCACAGACAGCGGGAGGGCGAGGGGGGTGGATTATAAGGCACCAAAGCAAGTCGTGACTGCAGTAGGAGAAGGAGTAGTTTCTTACCTGTAACTCCAGTTCTGTAGTAGGGGATCTCTGTTATAGTCATAATCTAGTGAATAGTCTCGCTCATGTGCGGGGATCCCGGAGCAATCAAAAATAATCTCTTAGAGGAGCCAAGATGGCGACCGGGTCGGACGTGTAGTCCCTCGGCTCCGGGGACCATCTCCTTTGTGTCTATCCTGACGGCGATCCTGTTTTTAGAAGGCACATTGCGGAAGCCGATGTGCTCCGGCGGCCCGCGGGGAAATTCTGAGGCTTGCGATCCCTTGCAAGCGGGTGTAATGTCCGACTGAAGTTTGCGGCCCGCAGCGGACCCGAGACCGGGGCCTCGAGTGGATGCTGGGGCCGGCTGCCGGGTGAACAACACCGGGCGTCAGCAGCTGTTTGGAACCGGTCGGACCACTCCCACTAGACGCGGCCGAATCTGGAACGCGCGCCCCACTGGACTGCAGGTACTGAGTTGGATGTGCCTGGCGAGTTATCCGGGGGGATTGCACAAGTGTAGAAACCCACAATGCGACTGCTGAGAAATGCCTGACCACAGCCCCGCTGGCAGTGGGAGGCTCCCGAATTTTCTACCCCTTCAATATCGAACAGGGCGGCTTGTTTAATGGACAATGCCTACGGCCACTCTTCGGACCCGTTTCACGTTTTTTCTTGAGGTGTAAACCTGAGGCCCATTGTCAGCAGCCCTGCATTACTCAAGGTGTTTCCATTGGTGATCGCGAAGCGCAAAATGGAGGGCAGCCTTGGGGAGCCTGTGTCATGGAGTGATCGTGGACGTGTGGTGCAAGGGGACTCGATCGGAAGGGAGCGTGGAATTGTTCGGGGCTATGGCGACCTATTGGCGGCTATTGACTCCCTTCATCACGATGTGTTACACTCTGCACGAACCCTGATCAGCAAGGTGGACGTTATGCTAAGTGCTCAGGGATGCTTGAAAATGGCTGCCTCGCCGGACTGTAGCGGTGTTCTTTGTTCCGCATCTGACTACGACAAGATGGCGGCTTTGCGCAGCGGTGATGGCTCGGAAACCCCAGGCCCCGAGGTAACTCTTGATGCTGATGATTATTGCCCGGGCCGAAGTGAAAACCATGGACTGCAATCACGACGGGAGTTCTCTCCCCGCACCGTGTCTCCCTCTATCCGGAGATCGCTCCAGAAGGGGCTGGACATTGAGACTTTCTTCCCTGGATCGGTTTCGCTCTGTGCCACGAGGGTGGTGTACTTTTTGCCCAGCATGATAACATTGGTCCTGTGCATACACGACATGGTTGAGTGTTTAAGTCAATGTTCCCCGTTTGGGACTATCGTGCATGTCTCCCTGGGCTCTCTGGGTTTCCATGGCTCGCAGTGGTAGAAATGAGAGAACGGGCCAGGGGTGAACACTTATTCTTTTGGTTTGGTGGTTTCCTGTTGCTGACCAGGGCATGTGGATGGTGTGTCGCTGCCTTTGACTGCGCTGTGTGTCGATTCTGTGCCTCCAACTTACTCTGATTGTAATGCTTAACATCACCGGACTTTCTACTTTGTGCTGTTACTGGACTTGTGGGATGGTGTAGCCGAGGGACGGGTGGTGGGCTCCTCCCCGCCTTTCTTTATTTACTGAGAGTTATAGATTAGGGCTCTTTTCTTACTCTCTATATTTCGGAACTCCTTTTACTGGGCGACAGGCACACTGCTAGGGGGGGTAGGCCGTAGCCAGCTGCAGGGGTGCAGATTGGGGGGTGGACGGGGTGGGGTTTTTGTTTTATTCTTTTTGGTTCTATGGGCCTTCTATTCTTTTTCTTTCTTTTCTGGGTTTAGACGTTTCTACATGTGTGGTAAGCAGCGATTCTGGCATTTTATTACGTTGTGTATTTGTTTATTCTGCTCCTACGAGGCCGGAACTAACTCGTTCTGCGATATTCTGCTCCTGTCTATCCTTCAGAAAAAAACTTTAAAAATTAGACCTCAGTATCTCTGTACCATATCCTGTGCGCCTTTCTATGTTGCAATGTAATGTATCTGCGAGCCCTCGGGCTCCTTGCTGGACTGTATGTGCGATTTTCTATCAATAAAGGTCTTCCAAAAATTAAAAAAATAAATAAAATAATAATCTCTTAAGCAGTCTTCATTGCAATCCTGCATAGACAGAATTTAAAGCCAAATAATGCAGCCTATACTTAAAAGGCTACACTGTCCAGTACTTCAACTAGAAACGCAAAGGATATTCCACCAACATCATTTTAACTCCATGGCTGCTAAGGCAATTTCCCTCCTGTGCTGGAAATTGCAATTTACATGGTTTTATGACGAGCTGGGCTCGTCATCAGCGTGCGAGGAGGCTACACCATGACGAGCCCAGCTCGTCATGAGCGTGGAAGGGGTTAAACAGTCTGCCAAGTTTCACTCAGAGAAACTTCCCCCTTCACCAAATCCTTGGAATCAGAGAGGAAGGGATGGACAGACAAGCCCCCCATAGGCTGCCATTATGTGGCTTAAAAAAGGGATACCGTGCCTTTAAGAAACTTTCCAGAACTTTCGGTATCCCAGAATGCACAGCACTTCCCTCCACTTTCAGTTCGTTTTGGAGGTGTATAAAGCTAGACCTGTAGCATTCAGTACATTATCATTTTCTACACCGGGGAAGAAGACGGGCGCTTACGAATATAACAGATACCCCTACTACAGAACTGGAGTTACAGGTAAGAAACTACTTCTGTAGTAGGGGATCTCTGTGTATATTAATACAATAAGGGGGCGTGTGAGGGAAATGTTTATTGACCTAGCATTGTTATAGTCCCTGCAAACACTGAAAAAACCAAGTATAACAACGGGTCAAAAGAAACATAATGTAGCTATCTAGGTAACTGTGTGTATATTGACAGAACACAATCCCTGAATGCAAGGTATTCCTGGTGAAAAATTGTGTTCCCATCAGATACCCATCCTGTACCACCCTACATCATTTGGGATCCTTCACCCGAAGGAAGTGGAATCAAATCCACTATGGATTAGGTAGATTGTGTCCTAATCGTATATGAAGGAAATGGTGATGTATAAATGCAAACTATGTGTTGGTATCAGGGGGCAAAAATAATTAGCAGTGCAAAAAGTGCTCTCTGTAGCGTGTGATAAAGTGATAGTTAATATTGGGTTGTGGGAGTGGAAAGAAGAATTTTATTAGGGTCCTACCCACACCCAAGGTTAAAAAACAGTGCAAAGTAGTGTTAACAATTAACTACTTGGGTCTTATCTAGGTCGACATGTTTCTGCAGTTTTCTGGCTCACAAGATGCCCATCTGCTTCATCAGGACCTTTATGATCAAGTGCTACTGCTGATGAAAGTGAAAAAAGTGTACGAAAATCATATCACCCACATTCTGGGGAATGAACTCTCCACCTCACCCGGCTACAGCTCAGGTACAAATGGAGCACCGCTCTGTCCGTCGGTACTCCTCGCCTTCCTCTAGGCTGACAGTGGATTTGATTCCACTTCCTTCGGGTGAAGGATCCCAAATGATGTAGGGCGGTACGGGATGGGTATTTGATGGGAACACAATTTTTCACCAGGAATACCTTGGATTCAGGGATTGTGTTCTGTCAATATACACACAGTTACCTAGATAGCTACATTATGTTTCTTTTGACCCGTTGTTATACTTGGTTTTTTCGATCTCTGTGTATAGTCATAATCTAGTGAATAGAATGGCAAGCCCACCCCCACAACCAAACCGGTGGTGGCGGAAAATGACAACACCATTACTGAGCAAACAGATTTGGCAAAGAAGCCTGCCCAAACTGAGCATCAGCTCTGCCATCAGAGTCCAGACAGTAATGCTTTGCAAAGGTATGGACCGACTTCCACGTGGCAGCCCTTCAGATGTCTGCAATGGGAACATTACGGAGCAAAGCTGTTGTAGCCGCTTTGCCCCTGGTGGAATGAGCCTTAGGCTTACCCCCCAAGGTCTTATTAGCCTTTTGATAACAACTGGATACAGGACACAATCCACCTAGAGATGGACTGTTTAGTGGTAGCAAGACCAGTCCTGACCGACCCATAATTGATAAACAATTGGTCTGAACCACAAATATCCTTTGTCTTATCCAGATACAATTTCAACACCCTTCTGACATCCAGGGAATGAAGAGACCTTTCCGCTGGAGTGGAAGGATTCTGAAAGAACGTAGGTAAAGTTATAGTCTGGTTTACATGAAAATCAGAAATCACCTTAGGATGGAACTTAGGTTGACAACGCATCACAACCTTAGCAGCATGAAAAACAGTACAAGGTTACTGGCAACACAATGCCTGAATTTCACTCACCCTGCGGTCCGATGTGATGGCTACGAGGAACGCCGCCTTCCATGACAGGTGCTGCAGTGAGGCCTTATGAATGGGCTCGAAAGGTGTCTGGGCCATTCCGGAGCAATGAGGTTCATCCACGCCCTGGACTGGGACAGCTTGATGAGCACCACCGGAATCCAGGGAATGGGTGGAAAAGCGTACAGAAAGCTGTTCGACCAGTTAATCCATAATGCATTCCCCAGAGTCCCCTGCCGGTAATACCTGGATGCGAATTCAGGGCATTTCCTGTTTTCAGAGGTGGCGAATAGATCTACGGCTGGAGTGCCTCACCTGGCGAAGACGCCTTTGAGTACTTAGTCGTTTATGACCCACTCGTGGTTTTCCTGAATCAGTCTGCTGAGGGCGTCCGCCAGAGCATTCTGCACACCTGGCAGATGGGTGGCCGTTATAGTCAATCCTCTGGCTAGCAGCCAGTGCCAGATCGCCTGCGCTTCCAGTGACAATGCGCGCGATCTCTGTCCCCTTGCCTGTTGAGTTAATACATTGTGGTCGTAATGTCCGTCTATACAAGCAGAGAGTTGGTCCGGCAGGACGGATGAAAGGCCTTCAGTGCCAAGTGAACAGCTCTGAGTTCCAGGAAATTGATGTGGTACATTGACTCAGTCTGGAACCACAATCCTTGGATCTGTAACTGTCCAGAATGCGCTCCCCATCCGTGGAGAGAAGCATCCATCACAATAGTCTGAGTGGGAATGTCCTTGTGGAACGGAACGAACCCACTTGAGGAGGTTCTCCGCCGAACACCACCATCTCAGGGACTGCTGAGCATGTAGAGACAACCGTATCCGGTCGTCCCAGGTCCCTCGTCTCTGGTCCCACTGATCCTCCAGACATTCCTGCAGCGGCCTCATGTTTAGGCGTGCATGTGGAGTGACAAGAGGCCATCGACCCGAGTAGAGAAGACACCGTCCTCGCTGTTGTAGATAGAACAGTTGTGAGAGCCTGAGCTTTCCGAAGGATCGAAAAGCGTCTCTCCTCCGAAGGAGACACGCTTGCTGACAACGTATTGATCGATGCCCCCAGGTACTGTAGGCACTGGACAGGAGTCTGGACCGACTTGGACATGTTTATGTGCAAACCCAGCTAGCTCAGAGCGGCCGTTTTGTTGAAGTGCAGTTGTGCTTCCTGGAAGGTGGAGGCTTTGATCAGCCAAACGTCCAGGTACGGGTAGACAAACACCTTGTTCTTCCTCAGGTGTGCGCCACCACTGCCATGCATTTCGAAAAAGTCCTTGGAGCAGACTTCAGTCCAATCAGTAGTACGGTGTACTGATAGTAATTGGTGCCTACCAGGAAGCGCAGGAACTTCCGGTGTTTCCGTGCAATGGGCACATGGAAGTACGCATCTTGCAGGGTATCGGCCTCCGCCTGGAGCTCGCGTAGTTGGAACTGCGAGCAAACCGGTTGAGTCGCTGGAGGCGGGCTGACTAAACAAAGACTGTATCCATTGCAAACAATGTTCAGCACCCACTTGTCCGGAGTAATTTTTCCCCACTCTGCCAAGTAATGTTGTATGCTTACCCCCACCGGAGCAGGTAACGGACGAGGGGGAAGTAGCACCTCAGGGCTTAGACCCGGCCGGGCTCTTACTCGCTGAGCAGGACTGCTGCCCACCTCTGCCCCACTGGCGCTTCTGGAACGGTCGCCGCTGGTATTGCTGCTGCTGCTGACCAGCCTGCCGACCCTGCCCTCTGCCCTGAGCACCGTACTACCTCTGGAATGGGCGGTAGGTCTTCCTTTGTTCCTTCGGCTTCTCTAACCAGACAGCAGTCAGGGTCTCAGCCTCCGCCTTCATGCAGGCCATCTCCTCATCCGCATGTCTGCCGAACAGGTCCGCTCCAGAAAAGGGCAGACTGGTGACCCTCTGTTGAGCTTCGGGCTTCAGCGCCGTGAAACACAGCCAGGCGTGTCGGCGCAGGTTAATACCGTGGCAGTGCACGTGGGCTGCCAACAGCGAGGAATCCGCTGCGGAGCCGATTATCTGGTTAGAGACCATCATCCTCTCCATGATGATCTCCTGGAAGTCCTCTCTGCGCTTCCTGGGAAGATATTCTGCGAACTGCTGCAAGGGCTCCCACAATGCTCTGTTGTACCGCCCCAACAACGCTGAGGCACTGGCGACCTTCATGGACGTGGAGGTCGTACCACATACTTTCCTGGCCGCTGAGTCCATTAATTGACTCTCCTTGTCAGGAGGCACCGTTGATAATGGCACAGTGGAATGTTGTTTCCTGGCCCCCGTCACTATCACGGAGTCCGGTACAGGATCCGAACGCAGAAAGGCGGGTCTGACTAAGGGGCCTTGTACTTCTTTTGTAGTCTTGACGGCGCAGACTTCGTAGAGGCAGGCATGAGGAAGAGGTCCATGGCCAGTTCTTCTAGCCCTGGCACCAAAAGTAGTAGGGGACGAGACAGCTGTTTCTTATGCAGGGTCTCAAATATAACTGAGGTTAAAGGCATGGGAACAGTCAGCGTGATGCCCAGTTTTGCCGCTCCTCGCAACAAAACCTCCTGAAAGGAGGCAATGTCGTCTACCGGAGACACCCTCGTCCGAGGGGAATCCAAAAGAGTCTCTGAATAGTCCCTGGCACTGGACGACTCAGTTTGGTGGGACCTGGTCCTGTCTCTCCTGTGACATCGTCTGGATCTAGTAGACGACCGACTATCATCTCTGGACCTGCTCCGTCCGGAGCGGGACCTCGGCTTCCTTGGTCTTGGATCTTGGACGATCCACTGGCCGTACAGGCGCGGGTTGTGGAGGCTGAGCCGGCAGCCTAGGCCTTGGAGGGCTGAGGGTGACGTAGGTAGATGTAACAAATAAGACCTCGGAGGAGGAGGAGTGGGAGTCCTCAGAGGAGGAGGTGTAGGTGTCCTCGGAGGCGGAGGAGGAAGGCCCCTAGATAGCGGAGGAGGAAGGCCCCTAGATAACGGAGGAGGCGGTGTTACATGCCTAGAGGGTAAATAAACTTGTGAGTACTCCGAGCCCGGAGACTGTTCCACCCTCTCTCTTTGGCTTCCGTACCCTTGAAGGGGACCTTGAGGCTGACCGCCTCTTTGACGAGCGACGGCGCCGTGGTCGAAGAAGAAAGGCTGATAACGGAGCCTTGGGACTCTGTCCTGGCCTTAGAACGCCTTTGGGACTGGGACTCTCTCGTTCGACTCAGATCTGTTCCTAGACGTCGAACGCCTCGACATCGAACGTGTCGACGCCGACCTCTTCGACGTCGAAGATCTTTCGACGATTATGAACGTTTCTCCGACGTCGAGTCGACGACGGCCGGCGGTGTCACCACGACGGCGAGCGCCGGTGCCTGCTAGACCCCTCTCGCCGTCTGTGGTACCTAGACGACGAAGATATCTTAGACGCCGACCTCGGAGGTCTCAACGTCAATCTGCTCGAAATCGAACGCCGCCGCCGCTGGGGAGACGGGGAACACACCGTGGTCATTCCTCTCGACGCTGACGCCATTGACGTCGACGAATGGTGTTGTTTTCTGGCCTTTTCTTTACTGGGGAGCCCCCCAGAGGCCTCAGCACAGGCAGAGGAAGGAGCCCCTTCATGCCCAGACCCACCTTGGTCACGCGGTCTTCGCTTTTCCAATCCTTGAAGCAGAATCTTCTCCCTGTCCCTCAGGGTCCTATTGGAGAACTGCTGGCAGATATCGCAATCCTCTGGGACATGAGAAGGGGGCAGACAATGAATGCACTCCCTGTGCTTGTCTGATTTGGCCTTCTTTCCATCACACTCTGGACACCTATCAACTAGGGATGGCATATTTGATAGAAAGAGAGGCTAAACTTACTAGAAAAACACCAGCAAGAGCAGAAGGGGCCAAATGACGTCACGTGAAACACTCTGAAGACTTTAAAAGTGCAAAAAGATTAGAACACCTAAAAAGGGAGAGCTCAATGCTCCAGGGTCCTGCTAGCAGGAGCCGGAAAAAAGAACTGAAAGTGGAGGGAAGTTCTGTGCATTCTGGGATACCGAAAGTTCTGGAAAGTTTCTTAAAGGCACGGCATCCCTTTTTTAAGCCACATAATGGCAGCCTATGGGGGGCTTGTCTGTCCATCCCTTCCTCTCTAGGATTCCAAGGAATTGGTGAAGGGGAAGTTCCTCTAAGGGTGAAACTTGGCAGACTGTTTAAAATGATGTTGGTGGAATATCCTTTGCGTTTCTAGTTGAAGTACTGGACAGTGTAGCCTTTTAAGTATAGGCTGCATTATTGGTCTTTAAATTCTCTGTCTATGCAGGATTGCAATGAAGATATCTTAAGAGATTATTTTTGATTGCTCCGGGGTCCCCGCACATGAGCAGGACTATTCACTAGATTAGGACTATAACAGAGATCCCCTACTGAAGAACCTCATTAAAGAAAATAGTGCTCACAGTCTAAGAGTACCATGTAACAACTAAAGAAAGGGGGCAATCGCAATGGGAGGTGACAAATGAAGAGGCGGTACTAAGGAGGGACTAAGAAGCCTGTTGACGAATCAGAAGACAGCATTTAGGACAATGACGAAAGCCAATAGCAAATATGGGTTGAGCTTCTATTCACCTGCTCCACTACAAAAAGCCTCAGAGCAGTGCATGCACGCTGACTCTAGGCTCGACCTAAAAAGCATGGACTTGAAGTTACTCCAGTTTAACAATCTTTGAATGTCAACATTTGCCATGTAATTAAAGAGGATCCAAAGCATGTCCATCTAGACAAACTACTTACAGTGTGACTGAAGTAGGGAAAACGATGGCATCTCCACAAAGTGCATCTTGTACGCTGGCAAGGGGTGTGGCCACTATGTAATGAGATCCAAAGCGAATCAGTAACATGAAGTACTGACTAGGTTTTCCTGAAAAAAAGGACAAGAGTTTAAGAATGAGCACGGTCTATGAGCAAGTTAGCCATGAGAAATATTAACCAACATCATGCTACAGTAGCTCATGAGCTTTGGGTAAATCCAAAGCAACAAACCCCACTAAAAATATCTTTAAAGCTATAAATGATCAGAAATAAGCAAATTCTTGAGGCAGACTACTGGCAAAACGTTCCAAACTGGAATAAACTGCAAAACTCCCATGAGGTTATTAACCACACGTGACAAGACAGTTCATGAAGCAAACCACCAATCATCCAATACAACCACAGACATGTCAGCCAATGAAACTGAAGCGTGTGGCATTAAGCACCAAGGAAAAAGCAGCAATAACTGCTACAAACCAGACTTAGAATCTCTTCAAAGGTTGATAAATCAAGAGAGGAAACCACCAATGAGGTGAGAAATGCCAACAACTTCTTTCAACCTTCTTACATATGAAACCTACCATTTGATTCTTGCATAAAATGCAGCTTCGAGTAAGGCCCTACTATCTCTAAAAGAACATGTCAATTTTACATTTGGCAGGTTTTGTGCCCGCAAGCCACACAGACTGATGCAGCAACAAATTGGAGTAATCCTGGTCTTAAAAAAAAAATGATAGGAGTCCTTTAGTCAACTTCCACAAGATATGGAACTCAATCCTACTACACACTAGGACAATTACTTCTTAAGATTTATTCAAACGGAAACAAAAAACCTACTGTATTATCAACACCTCCCCCTTGGACAACCATAACATTGAAAATCCCTCTCAAGGGCCCTACTAACTGAATAAAAGACCGCTCCAGAAAGTCTTTTGCCTCTGTCCCTTTCCTGCATTCGAACCCTAAACCACTATTGTGGCTTAATCCCGTACTAAACCAAATCTTGAAAGCGTTCACCACTAATAAAACAGGCTTATCTGTTACCACTGTTGAAGAAACCTAATGCTGATCCCGAAGTACTTCGCAACTTTAGACATACTTCCCTGCTATCGGGACTGATCCTATAGAAATTGGCTCAGCGACAACTAGCCGACTTTGTAGAAGCCAACAGTCTCCTACAGGACTCCCAGTCAGGCTTCCGGTCAGGCTACAGCACGGAAACAGCGTTGGTAGAAGAAGCTGATTTGATGAGAAAGCCAGTGGACGGTGGCTCAGCTGCCATATTAGTGCTGTTGGACCTTCAGCGGCGTTCAATACAATGTCGCATTCAATTCTGTTGTAAAGATTGAAACATCAGCATGCAAGGGGTGGCACTTGATTGGAACCGGTCATATCTTGAAGACCGTGGTTAGCAGGTCTTCCTTTACCATTTCTCCTCAGTCAAACAACTTATATGCGGAGTACCTCAGGGTTCTGCCTTAAGCCCGCTGCTCTTTAATATCTACCTTGCCCTGCTGAATGTAGTTTCCTATGCGGATGACATTCAATTTGTGTTCTTTTAAAGAGCACCCACAGCAGCATTTTATATATTTAAAGAATTCCTGAAGGACATTGCAAGCTGGATGAACGAAAAAAAATTGAAACAATGAAGACATAACATAACAGAGGTCTTGTTTTTCAGTCAAGCATCTCCTCTGTGTTGTGCTTCTGGTGGCCAAGGGAGTTGAGGCCTCCCACCCATCCCTAAGGACGCTGTTAGAAATCTTGGAGTTAGGTGGGAGAAGGAGCTCACCCTCACGGCACAAGTCAAGCAAATCTCTGCGGCTTGTTTTGGGAAAATGAGATCTATCAGGAAATGTTTACGTTTCCTGCCAGAACAGAGCAGTAGTATGTAGGAGCTTCAGTCTCCATTTCGTTTTTTCAGCGCCAGGACACCTCTGTCGAGGTAGCTGTGCTCTTTATGAATGGCCATTGATAGATTGTATATTTAGATTGTGAAGAACAAGTTACTAACCTTTGGTAACACCTTATCTGGTAGAGACTATCTAGCTGCAGATTCTTTATCTTTGAATTTCCCAGGAGCGAGACTGGATCCAGCTGACTTTTTAGCAGTACCCCTGCACACCGGTAGGTGGCATAGTTCAGATCTGCGTCAGCCTGTGGCGGCACCAGAATGACGTGGCCCCTATATAGGCAACACCCAGGCACACTGACCTTACTTTTTCACAACTTTCAACATCATAAGTACTGAACCAGAAAGTGCCCCGACACTGGTGTGTCCGAACTAGGACTTAAGTGATCAGTCCTGACCCTAGAAATCTGTCCGCAGAACAGGGAGGCTAGTTGGGTCAGTAAGGAATCTGTGACTAGATATGGTCTCTACCAGTTAAGGCATTACTGAAGGTAAGTAAGTTGTTCATCTGATACAGACTTCTAGCCACAGATGCCTTAACTATTAATAGACACCCAACAATACCATCCCCAGAGGAGGGTATGTAGAGATGCAGACATTCCTGATAGACTGACTGATATCCAGGGCTCCGCAAAGCCTCGAGCGCAGTTCCTCTATCACTAACATACTCAAGAGGCACTTCCATCCAGTACCAGGATCTCTGGACCGTTGTCTATAGCCGTGAACCACTGCTCTGCAATGGTTGCAGCTTTAGGTCTGGTGGTATGAGCTCGCAAGCATTCATGAGGCGGCTTCTTTGCCAATGGGAAACAGATTTTCATGCAGAGCACGTCCCACCGGGAGAAGGTGCACTTCTGCACCGCCTGACCTTTCTTTGCATCAAAATATTTTTGTTGAAAACCAATTTCCAAACACTTTATGCACTATAAAGTTTAATTAGTTAAAACTACATATTAGTGGGAAGGTTTTGTGGAAATTATGCCATCTGTAAATGACTGCACTACCACATGCTTTACTAATAGATTTATGAAAAGTGAGTTTTTAAACATGAACTGGTAAATATTTCTGCCCCTGACCGGATGATAATGCGGCTAGTGAACTAAGAGGCACGCTCGTGATCATGTGTAACCTATATGTGGGCTTGATTCTTATTATACATGGAGCAAACGTTTAGTCTAGAAAATAAAAAGCTTAAATACATCAGAAAGTTTACATTAATATTTGAGCTGCTCTCGTGATAATGAAGAAAAAGGTAGCTTCATAAGATAAAATATTGGTCTAGGATCATACAATTTGAGACCAGTTCACACACGGGTCAAGTACATTACAGTTAGGTCTACTAGAATATTCAAGTTACTAGACCTGCAGGTCTAGTAACATTATGATTTATAGAGCCTTGAGGGGCAGCCTGATTGGTGGATCGATGGCCATGCTCAGTAGCTCAAACGATTCCACGACTCCCAATCCAGCTTCAGAGGTGGCTATAGCATGGAGACTGCAATCCTAGAAGTGTCAGGAAGTGTCGGTGGAACTACTGACCAGGGCAACGCAGCAATGCTGGTGCTGCTGGATCTGTCTGTGGCCTTCGACACTGTGGCCCATCCGATTCTCCTAGAGACTAAAACTTCTGGGAATTCAGGGTACGGCCCTCCCCTGGACCCGGTCCTTCCTGGAGAACTGGACACAACAAGTTTTCTTACGTCCCTTTGTCTCTTCCCAGAAGCCCCTTGTTTGTGGGGTCCCACAGGGTTCGGCATGGAGTTCTCTCCTGTTCAATGTCCATCTCTCCCCGCTCTAATCGAATCCCTGGGGATTAAGGTAATTTCTTACGCTGACAATACCCAGCTTCAGTTTTCTTTTAGGTTTAAAGTATTTTATTGCACCATTAAAAACAATACCAACAAACAGATACAATTGTCTCCAAAGTGATAGTGCGAAGAGTCCGCTACAGGGGTGCAACCTGCGAGTATGGTGCGGCAGGTACAACATTCCTCAGAGCCTGGTGTCAGGTGCACATGCGGTGGAGACAATTCCAAGAACCAACCCCCTCTTACCCAACTCCTCCCCTCCCGTCCCATTCCCGGTCCCTCCCCCCCTCCCCCCTACTGTGCTAAAGACGCCCCTCTCCACCATCTCTGCAATGTGCTCACCCCTCCCGCTTTACATTCCTCCCGGGCATTTCAGGTGGACGGAGCAACCAGGGATGTTAGCCGTAGCAGCCGGAGATACCGGGGACAGGTAATTTCCTTGAATTCTGATTGTAATAAGGTATGGAATGGCAGCCACAGCTCCTCAAACTTGTCCACCTCCCCCGCTACCATAAGGGACAGCTTCTCCATTCCCAGGACATGCCACAACCTGTGTAACCAACCGACAGTAGTGGGGAGCGTGGTAGTGCGCCAGTAAATGAGTATGTTCTGGATCGCCGAGCCCAATGCGATCGCTATCTGTCTACCTTTCCTAGATCTCAGGGGATACATCAGGCCGTTGGGCAAGCCCAGCAGGACATAGGCGGGGAAGCAAAGCAATTAAATTTTGAAGCACCGGTCTATCTCATCCAAAACCTCCTTCCAATGGGGACTCAATAAAGGGCATTCCCATAGTACATGAGTAAGCGTGCCAATCTGTCCACAATCTCGCCAACAGGTATGTGTAATGTTACGATTCATTTCGTGCAATCTCTCCGGCGTGTAATACCAGTAGGTGGATATCAGTGAACGTTTCAGTGAGCCCAGTATGGTAAGCGGAGTGTCTTGCCCGGTAGGAGATGTGATCCCAATCTGTGTGGATCAGCGGCCTTCCCAGCTCCCGCTCCCAACCGGGATTGTAGATGTGAAAAGGGGGGGGGGGGGTTGCAGGAGCTTGTACAGATCTGAGATGAGCTTGGAGTCCGAGGAGCGCCTCGCCAGCCACATCTCCTAAGGTGTGAGCTTCCGGTCTGCCAAGTCACGCACCTGCGGTTGAAGTGCCCAATGACGCGCCTGCAAATATCTCATGCGCTCCGTCTCAGGCAGGTGGTATTCCCGTCGAAGGTCCTGGAAGGATTTGGCGCCCTCCGGGCCATACATATGAAACAGTGCACTGCACCTAGCCGCCCGAAAGAGCGCGAAGGCTCCGGGTTCCATTCCAGGATGGAAGTCCAGGTTCTCGACCAGTGGCGTGAACTGTGACGGGAAGGTGGTGAGCTCATGCTTATCATTCACGGCGTCACAGACCCGAAGCGGGACTCGCGTAATAAAGGACGCATAGAGGTTGGGGGGGTGGGTGGGGGGGGGGGGGGGGGGGGGGGTGGGGTGGTGGTGGGCTCTGCGCAGGAAGGGTACCTCCTGTAGCGTTCTGCCTGCCACTGCCTGGTCCTGGAATAACCAATGTTTATCAGATTCCCATCTGCTCCACTCCACCAAATACTGTAGTTGCGCCACCTGAAAATATTTGTGCAGGTCCGGTATGCAGAGTCCTCCGGATTCAGGTGCCAGCGTGGACAAGGCTCTCTTGAGTCTGGGTTTACGGCCCTGCCAAACAAAGCGTGCGATATCCGCCTGGGCTTGTCTAATCCACCCCTTCGGGGGTTGAAGTGGTAGGGCCCGAAAGAGATACAGGACTTGCGGTAGGAGGGTCATTTTCACCGCGGCTATTTTGCCCAGCAATGACAGCGTCCCCTTGTTCCAGCGGGTCAGTTACTCCTTAATTTTCTTGCGTAAGGCCGTGTAGTTGGCTGTTACCATGGCAGGTAAAGAGGGCACCAGGTCCTTAGACCGGCTCATTGGGAAGAGGCTCTGTAGTTCAAGTCTCGTGGTGGCGGCTAGTGAGACATCAAGGGCCGCCGATTTCCCCATATTCATTTTGAAACCTTCCACTGCAGCGAAGGTTTCCAACTCGGCGATGCAAGCAGGGAGCGACTTTCTAGGATTGTCAAGCGTCAAAATCACGTCATCTGCGTAGAGACGAACGGTGTGGACATACCCCCCCATCCGGACGCCCTTCACATCAGGGTTCTGACGAATCCTCTGAGCAAACGGCTCCATATAGAGGGCGAAGAACAGCTGTGACAGCGGGCACCCTTGTCTGGTGCCCCTCTCTATCGCGAACTTTTGGGAGTTGCAACCATTCACTCTCACCACCGCGGACGGGAATCTATAGCAGTTGAATATCAGGACTCAAAATTTCTCCCCCATGCCCAGTTTACATAGCACCTTCTCCAAGTAGGGCCAGTGCACCCGGTCGAACGCTTTCTCCGCGTCTATAGAGAGAAGCATACGTTCCCCAGGAATACGGGAGGCCTTTTCCAGGATATGGATCACCCTTTTGGTATTGTCAACCGTCTGCCTACTGGGAATAAACCCTGCCTGGTCCGGATCTACCAACCCCGGCAGGTGGAGTGCCAGACGCGCCGCGAGGACCCCGGTGTACAGCTTGAGGTCCACGTTCAAGAGCGAGATCGGCCGGTAGGAGCCGCACTCAGTCCGGTCTTTACTCGGCTTAGGGATAACCGACACTGTCGCCTGGAGTAGGTCCGGAGGGATAGCTCCCCGTTCAGAAAACGAATTGAAGAGGCGCGTCAACAGCGGCGCCAATTCTTGGCAGAACGTTTTGTAGAAGAGTGGGGTGTATCTGTCGGGCCCTGGGGCCTTCCCATGTTTGAGTAGGGAAATAGCCGTGATCACCTCCTCGATCCGGATTTCCCGTTCCAAGTGCTCTGCTTATTCCAGGGTATGGGAGGAGAGATCGACCGACTCCAGATAGTCAGCCTCGGCTTGCGCCGAGGAGGGCGCACCCGTGTATAGATCGGCGTAGTACCGACGGAAACCGTCCGCAATCTGGTCATCCTCTGTGGCCGTCACTCCGCCGGGAACCGACAGCTCCTTCACCCGGTGTTTCTTGTGCTGTATGCAAAGCTTATTCGCCAGGAGCCGGCCGCATCTGTCACCGCCAGTGTAGTACGCGTGTTTCAGGCGTAGCACCGCGTATTCCGCACTATCCATGTCTAGTGTGGAAAGGAGTTTCCGGGCGGCTTTAAGTTGCCTCCAGACTCGGGGGGGAGGGGGGGGGGGGGTTCTCTGGTGCACCTGTTCCAGCTCCCTCACCTTGCACGTTAGTTCGTCCCTCTTTTGCTGCCGTTCCTTATTCTCTGCTGAGGAAACGGCGATAAACTCGCAGCGGAGTACCGCCTTCAAGGCGGCCCATTGTGTCGCTTGAGTGGTGTCTCCATTATCATTGTGTCGTTGGTATTCGCCAATCGAGTCACATATATGTTTCACTACAGACTGCTTGTGCAGCAGGGTGTCCCTAAGGCACCAGACCCCTCTCGAGGGAGGCACGGGAGGCAGCTGGAAAGTACCCGCCACCGGGGCATGATCCAATAGTGAAAGAACCCCTATTTCAGAGGCCGTGGCTAGCTCGTAGATAGGACCCGTCACCAGGAGATGGTCTAATCTTGCGTAGGACTTGTGGGCGTGCGAGTAGTAGGAATAGGCTCGGGCCGTGGGGTGGAGGCGTCGCCACAGATCATGCAAATCAAGATCCTCCAAGTGGGATCTGGCCAATTGCGAGAACTCCCCTGACTGCAGGCGTCTCTGCGTCGACATTGTCTAAGGACGAGTCGTAGACCATATTCAGGTCCTCTCCAATAACAATATGTCTGTCCAGAGTGGTCGCCACGTCCTCTAGGGCCGTGCGTAGAAACTGTTCTTGGTGGTCGTTGGGGCTATATATCGAGCCTACAGTGAACACCAGACCTCCCGTCTTGACCCTGTAAGCTAGGAGCCTGCCTTTCTGTTCTGATACTTTATGCAAGATCACTCCCTTAAACTTCTTAGACACCAAAATTGCAAACCCCTTTGTTTTGGAATTACCGGATGAGAAGAACTGTGTTGGGAATTTCGGTGACCGCAGCCTGTGGCAGTCTTTGGCTAGGAGGTGGGTCTCTTGTAAGAGACAAATGTCTGCTTGGGCGTCATCAAGTAGGGACAGCACTGCCTTCCGCTTGACTAGGTTATTCAGCCCCTTCACATTTAAAGTAACAATCTTAAGGGCCATCAGCGAGAAGGATACGGGCAGTGCTTTACGAGTTGGTCACAGCCCTGTAGGGGCGGCTTCAGTGTCAACAATGCGAAAAGGTGGTGTGAGGTGAGAGCAAATGCCACCACAGCACAGTACAGTCCCCGATCCCCCCCCCGCCCTGAGAACTACCCTCCTACAGCCCAACTGCACCCCACCCCCCACTCTTTCGTGCAACTCCCGAACCCAAAACCCCCACAATCAACTCCCTCTCACACCCCCCTCACACCCAACCGTTCAAAGAACTCCATTGTCCCAGTCTGGTCCGCAACGGACAAGTCAGTGGAAAGTTATGTAAGTGGACGTCCAGCCACAACACACTCCCTCCCGCCGCCCCTCGTCCCCAGAACCCTCGCACCTGCAATGATGATGAGGCCAATACGATCTCCCCCCGAAGTATGCTCAGGCCGTCAAGGCCACATCACCAGTCGTCATGTCTCTGGACACCTCCCGTATGGCACTGTCCATTTCTGCCCGGATAGTAGGGGAGTCGGGTCTCGTGGGCGGAGGTGGGGATCGCCGTCCCTGAAGCGTCGGCCAACCGTCCCTGGTGCTGCGCCTACGACGGGGCGTAGGAGCGTCTTCATCCGTCGCGGTAATTCCCAACACTCCGCAAACGTCCTGGAGGGACCGGAGCTGATGCAGGGTACCGTTCCAGCGAAAGATGAGCCGAAAGGGGTGGCCCCGGGAGTACTGCGTGTCATGTTCTCGCAAGAAATCTGTGGCTATTTTGAATGCCTTACGTTTCTGCAACGTGATCGTTGACAAGTCCTGATACAGGGCCACCTGATGACCCCAGAAACGCAGGGATTGCTGTCGCCGGGACTCCCGGAGAATCCGCTCTTTCAAAGGGAAGTCCGGCAGGAAGGCCAAAATATCCGGGGGCGGTGCTGAGGTCCGTCGTGGCAGGCCCACTCTGTGTGCCCTATCAATTCTAACTGGGAAGTCTCCAGGTTCGCCCAGTATTTCTAGAAACAGGTCCCTCAGGTAGGCGGCTACGTTCTCTACTTCTTTAAATGGAATTCCACGGACCCGGATGTTATTGCGCCTAGACCTGTTCTCAAGGTCCTCGGCGTGGGCCTGGAGGTCGATCTGTTGATCCCTGAGCCGCAAGACCTCCTGCTGCAAGTGCGCAATCTCCTCATCTCGGGAGTGGCCGGCCTCCTCCACCGTGTTCACTCTCCCCCCCAGGGAGTCAACCTCTTTCCGAACCTCACGGACCTCCCCGGCCACCTCCTGCTTCAGTGTCTGGAAGTCCTCCCTGAGTGAGCTGAACAGCGACTCCAGGAAAGATCTGGTCACTGGAGGTTCCCCGCCTTCTGCGCCTCGTGAAGTGGTAGAGGGGCTCAGGGCTGGCTGACCTCTATCCTGTCTCGGGGCACCCCTGCCCAGCATCTCCGGCAAAGCACGGTCACCCTTCTTGCCCCCTCCGTTGCCTGACATTGCGGGATTAGGGAGGTGCGACAGGAGGGACTGCGTTTGCTAAGGCCTGCGCGATGCTGAGGAGTCAGAAGACAAAATGTCTCACAAAGTACGGGTACCACAGCTCTCCCACGAGTAACGCTGCCCAGTCTCACTCCAACCCACTGGTCCTTAGGACAGCGGGAACGCCAGTGCGGGGGAAACAATAGTGGTCCGCTCCCCGCAGCAAATCACCTCTGCCGCGTTGTGAGATCGAAGCCAAGTGTTGATAGCGTTGGCCGCAGAGAAAGCCACTCCCCGCAGCGGGCGAACCTCAGCGCGTGCAGGGCACCGAACTCTCCTCCAGGTTGTAACCCCGCTGGAATCGGGGTCCTTCCCACAGTGCGAAGGTGAGAGGCGTCACCGCCGGCCCCCTTCTCGGTCTCCGACAGCAAAGTCAATCGCCGTGCCTCTTAGTGCGGAGTGCAGGGCACCCCACGTCCCCGAGGGTGTCACCAGGGGGATGTCCGCTCCTATGGTCGGGTGGCTGCGCCGCACGGGAAGAGTGAGCGAGCAAAGGCCCACATCCGGGCAAAGCCGCGGGCTCGCGTAGTGGCCCCGCTCCGCGGGTCGAATGGAGAGGACCGCTCTGGAGCCGGGTCAAGGCGAAGGTCGATCGCCGTGTCTTCGCGCGTCGTGGCACCTGCAGGGGCCTCTGGGCTCACACACGTCTCTGCTCTCCAAACGGGGGCTCTGAAAAGGGGGGCCAGGGGACGCCGACACAGGCCTACTAGGCCGCACAATCCTCGGCCCGGCGCAGCGGCCCTCCTCTGGCTCCTCCCCCGGCTTGCTCCGGCCGAGGCGCCACTCGGTCCGATCAGTGTCGCCGCTTCCGGACCCAACAAGCGGCTTGCGTTGGGTCCGCTTCCTTTTCTCCGATCCCCGCTGTGGCACCGAAGGCGTCTCCAGTCAGTCCGGCAGGCAGCAGCTCCAAGCCGCTCTGGTCTCCGCCAGCCCCTCTGCTGGTCCTCGTGTTGGGGAACCTCTAGCGCTGCACCGGTGGGTCCGCAGGGCACCGCAAGGCTCCGGGTAGCGTCGCTGAGTGTTCGGCAGCACTAGGTGTTGGGTGCCGCCCGATCTGGAGGTGATCAGCAACACAGAGCGGTGCAAGGGCCCCTGGATCACGGGAGCTCACAGAGCGAGCGTCCTCTCAGCCCGCCATCTTGGCCACGCCCCCTTCTGTTTTCTTTTAAAGAACACTCAGAGGCTGCTTTTATACACTTCAGAAGCTGTCCAAGTCACATCTCGGCCTGGATAACCCAAAGAGGTCTAAACCTAAATTCAGGAAAAACGGAGGTGCTATTCTTCAAACATGCCACTCCACCCTTTAGGCTTTGGTGGCCTCAAGAATTGAACCCCCCTCCTGAGCCTGTAGACTCAGTGAGAAACTTGGGTTTCAGATTTGATGATGCCCTTTCTAGCAAGTCCTAGATTCGGCAAGTCTCTTCCTCCTGCTTCGGGAAATTCC
Source organism: Lissotriton vulgaris (assembly GCF_964263255.1). NCBI lineage: Eukaryota > Metazoa > Chordata > Amphibia > Caudata > Salamandridae > Lissotriton > Lissotriton vulgaris. The sequence goes on from NW_028248537.1 coordinate 52,188, forward strand.
GTATCCTGCAAAAATGGCTCCACTTCCTCCCGGGGACTGCAGGAGGACGGTGGTTCATGCCTTTATTACATCCCATCTGGACTGTGCCAGTAGCCTGTGCTTGGAACTTCCTGCATATCTGATTTGCAGACTGCAAACGATACAGAATGCAGCATCTAGACTGATTTGCAAGGTGCCTTACCGGCACTCCATCACTCCCCACCTAAGAAGCCTCCACTGGCTACCAGTCATAAGAGAATAGAATTCAAGGCACATACCCTGGCTTACAGAGCAACCAGAAGCAGAGGCCCGGCCTTCTTGGGAGTCAGACTACAACACTACCAGCATGACCAAGTCCTGAAATCTAACCACCTGCAGCCCCCCCCCATCCCCCCAACAATATCACAAGGCGAGGGAAGGCGGTAGAGCGTTTGCAATTAGGACCACTAAACTGTGGAATACAATGCTACGCCCTTCCAATCTGAATGAACCTGAAACCGCCTTCAGACTAGCTCTAAAAGCCTGGCTATTCAACAGTCACTAAGCCTACTTGTGCGCGGGGTCACTCAATTACATTAGCGCTGGGATACCTCTGCTGGAGGTAGCTGCGCGCTCTACAAACTCCAAAATAAATCCTGAGAACTGAGGCGGAGTGATATGGGCGGAAAGGCGTTGTGGAGGCCTGAGCTCCACTTGAGATGAAGAGTCTCCAAAGCGAGAGCCGCCTTAAAAACTAGAGGGTGCAAAACTGCTGACATTGCGTGTTCTCCGCAGAGGCGCACAAATCTATCCAATGCTCTCCCCACTGCTCAAACGGACCTTGTGCCACCTCAGTTCGGAGATACCTTTTTTTTTTTTTTAACAGTTCTTTATTCAGTACATTTTTGCATTAGTCCCTTCCCAACTTTAATCCCTCCCCACCCATGCCCAGCCAGCATATACACTTTTTTGGTCAATAATTTCTTTACGAAAACATAAATATATACACTTATTTCACTAATTCGTGCTAAATGTGGTAACATATAATGAATGACATACTAGCACATTGTTAAAGAAAAAAGGAAAGGAGAAGAAAAGAAAAATAGCTAGATTATTAAATCCATACATTATAAAAGTTAGGGATGTTTATTTTCTATTTCCACATTCATTCGTCCATTTGTTTGCATACTATTAAGTCATGTTATTTTCACATGACTTATAAGTTACTTGTTCCCTATCATTATTCGTTATTTTGCAGCCAATTGATTAGGGGGCCCCAAATCTCGAGACCCCTTTTTTTCTTATGTATCCCCTTCCTCCTGTATATAGCTATTTCTAGGCTATAGCTAGCTAGAAGTCTTGATCGCCACTGTTGAAATAGCGGAGGCGTTGCATCCAGCCATCCAGTTGCCAAACAGATCCTAAAGATGGCCATAGATATAGATATCAAGCCCTGTGTTTCCCTAGATCTTAGACCTTGTTCTAATCCCAACATTATTTCTGTTGTCGTGATAACAATTGGACTTTGAAAAATTTCAGAAAGAAATTTAGAAATTTCTGATCTGATTATATTTAGTGAGTGACATGTGGCAAATATATGTACTATATCGGCGGCATGTGTAGCGCATTTTGGACAATTCGTACCTTTACCCATACTCCATTTGGCAATCTGAGACGGTGTGTAATATAGTTGAAAGAAAGTCTTATAGTATTGAGCCTGTAATTTCAAGATATTAGTGATGTTTGAGAGAGTTGAAATGCTGATTGTGGTCTGCTGCTGTGGTCAAGAGTTTAGGCATCCAGGTGGACAGCAGGCTGTCTATGCAAAAGCAAGTGAGGACGGTGGTAGGGACCTGCACTGGCCTCCTTCGACAACTTAGGAAAGTTGCACCTTTGTTGTCCTTTTCCACCATGAGACGGGCAGTCTCTGCCACGATCTTGGCTAGGCTAGATTATGGCAATTCGCTATATATAGGACTGCCACAGAAACTCTTGTATAAGCTGCAGGTTGTCATGAACGACGCTGCTAGGCTTATTTTTAAAAAACCAAGGAATACCCATGCATCTCCCCTTATGCAAGAACTGCACTGGCTGCCGGTTAAGCAGAGGGTGATGTTCAAAGGACTGTGTATTGTTCACAAAGCCCTGTACGGTAAGGCTCCAATGTACATAAAATCTCGGCTTGTTCCCTACAGCCCAGCACGGACACTTCGATCCGCTGACGCCTCTCTACTTATTCAACCACGTTGTAGATTGGCCACAGTAGGTGGACGGGCCTTTTCATTTTTGCTTCCAACAGCCTGGAATAAGCTGCCAATTGAACTACGGAAGGAGACTAATTTGTTGGCCTTCCGAAAGAAACTAAAAACAGTGCTTTTCCAGCAAGCATGGGGTGTTCTGTAACTTTTTTATTAACAGTTGTCCTTCACAGTACCTGATGTTTGGACCCTGACCCTGATAAAGCGCTTAGAGACCCCAGGGTTATAACGCGCTATATAAGTCGAATAAATAAAATAAAAATAAAATAAATAAATTGTACGCCGTCTATAGTGATATTTAGTTTATTTTGCCACTTAAGACTATGTCTATCCAGATCATCTGGTAGAAGTGAGATTAAAGTTTTATAAATATCTCCTATTTTCATAGGGGTCTTACCTATAATATCTTCTATAATCGGGACTTTATGAAACTCGGCCCTGCCTCCCCCTTTTTTTATTATAAAATCTCTAATTTGGAGATATTTAAAAAAATCCCTATGTTCAAGCCCAAATTCCATCTTTAATTCCTCAAAAGATTTAATGGCCAATGGTGAAAAAAATACCCCCAAATGTGTAATCCCAGTGTTGATCCATCTGATCGTGCATGTATCATGAAATATTCCTGGGAGGTTGTAATTTCGGATGAGATTAGTATAATAAGAGTATCTGCCTATTCCAAGTAATTTCCGGATGTTAGACCAAGCGCTGTAGATACCTAGCAGTGTTTTAAATCGTACTTTTTTGAAGTGATTGTCGTATGTTAGTCGCCATAAATGTTCACCAGTTTCTGCTCCCAGAATAAGTCTGCGCGGAGAGGGGACGTCCCCTTCAGTAACTCGAGAATCATCCGACATAAGTAATCCTTGGCTGTAGCTCAGCAATGAAGCCCACCAATATATTTTAAGATTTGGGGCTGCAAGACCCCCTCTCATTCTTGGGAGTGAGATGTACTTATATACGGAGATACCATGTGTTATTCTCTAATCAAGAAACACCAAAGGGCCTTGACTCTACTCAGTAAGGCTGAGTCCGTATAACAAAACAAAACAATTGCCAATACTGAGGGAAACTCCAAAACAACTATTTATTCCAGAACCTCCGAATAACACATAGGTCTGCGTTTTTTACTACACCATCAGTTGGTTTGACAACTCTTAGATGTCACTTTTTCAATAATACTTTCTAAAAGTGTATCAAAAGAATGATTACAAAACAAAGGGAAAAGCTATGTAAAATACACTACATTACATCATATACGACACCAGCATACAATTAATATAAACCTTCACACATACCTCATGCAAATTTGGCCAGACACTCGTGCATCAACACTCACACCATCCAAAACAAAGGCCCAGAGCGGGTGCAAATAACTTTGTATGCCCCCAGCTCTGGTGAAAACTGTTCTAAATCCCAACGTCAAACAGTACAGTAAATCATGAATACTCCTAGTAAAATGTAGAGATGATTCAATATAATCTATATTTCTTACAGCTCACGCCTCAATCGCTATGTAAATACAACAATTATATTGCAAAATTTGTTTGACAAGGGAAAACAGAAAGGTCAACGCGTTTCAAACCCAACTGTGCGTCGGGTTCTCATCAGGACCGTAACGTTCAAGAAGAGAATGAAACAAAACTCGTTCAAATTTACAAAACCTCCGACCGTAGTTAAACAAAAGGGCACCCACCGGTGCAATCCGCCTACCTTATTTCCTGAACTGATTAAATCTGTGGCTTCACACTTGAATGTGACAACATTCTGAAAAGACAGACATAAGACAACACAGTTTGTAAACCTAATGTCAGTCTGGCTGGACATCTCCCATGTGAAAGAGGTTCACTCGTACCCACTTATTAATTGCCTTTACTGGAGACTGAAGCCCCTTTCGTCATATTGCTGATATCAGGGTCACCTGCCAGGAATAGTCGACTGTTAGAACGTAAACGTTCATGACTTATGGTCTTTTTAATTAGACATGAAGGGGCGGGTCTCACCTTAATCAGACATTGTGAAGTCCATAGAGGCTAACGTCGGACTGCCGTCTTACAAATGAATCTAGGAAAAAGCAATGCCAGTTTTAGCTCATTTGCGCTTAGACGTACTGTGCAAAATGGAATGTCAGGCCACGCATCAGTTACCTTAAGAACTAGCTCTCCCTCTCAACAAGCCGCGTACACGTCCTCCGAGTATGGTGTACAGCCGGCGTTCCCGCATTGAATGATGGGATAGTGGGTTGACGGGCGATGTCGTTTTTATGCTTCCTGGTCGATGAGCCAATCCTTGCTCATTATCCGTGACCACGTGTTCCTATGCCATATTGTCATGGTGATCATGAAGTTGAAAAGGAATATACTACTTGCCAGTATGCATCTGTTCTTGGCATGTAGGGCTGCTGACATTCATATCTGTGCATAGATCGCCGCCTAGTGTTGGGTCCGGATGATTGCACATTGTTGTCCTGGAAGAGTCTTCGAAGTATCACGAGATAGGTGGCTCCTCCCCCGGTCTACAGTGCGCATGGGCATCCTCTCCATCCTCAGATTGTTTTTCGCCATTGTGGCAGGGATGGAGTATGATACAGTAAGAGATGTCCATACTAAGAATAATTCTGAGTGGTACAGCTGCGACAGGCACAGGGGAGGAGGGAGGGCAATATGAATGTCAGCAGCCCTACATGCCAAGAGCAGATGCATACTGGTAAGTAGCATATTCCGTTCGAGGCATGTGGGCTGCTGAATTCATATCTGTGCATAGAATGTATAGCAGTCTCCCCCTTAGCGGTGGTTGCCCGTGCCAGCTGCAGCAGCCTGAAAAAGAGTTCTGAGTACAGCCTGTCCTACCGCTGCTTGCTGTTTGGAGTGCACATCTACGCAGTAGTGTTTGGTGAATGTATGTATGGTAGTCCATGTGGCTGCTCTACATATGTCCTCTAGAGGAATGTTTCCTAGGAAAGCCATGGATGCCCCTAACTTGCGTGTGGAATGCGCTCTTGGGGGAACTGTTAACGTGCGTTTAGCCTTTTGATAGAAAATTTGTATGCACTTAACAATCCATCTGGCTATACCGGATTTTGAAATGGGGTTGCCTTTATGCTGTGGTGAAAAGGCAACAAACAGTTGTTTAGTTTTTCTGAAAGGTTTTGTCCTGTCTATGTAGTACAGGAGAGCTCTTTTAACGTCCAGTGTATGTAGAGCTCTTTCTGCCACTGAATCTGGATTTGGGAAGAATACTGGCAGTTCAATAGTTTGATTGATGTGAAACTGGGATACCACCTTTGGCATAAATTTAGGGTTTGTACGCAGTACAACTCTGTTTGCATGAATTTGTATGAATGGCTCTTGAATAGTTAGGGCTTGTAGCTCACTAACCCTGCTAAGTGATGTAATTGCCACTAGGAAAGCCACTTTCCACGTTAGGAACTGTATCTCACATGAGTGAGAGGTTCAAAAGGTGGTCCCATCAGTCTGGTTAGAACCACGTTCAAGTTCCAGACAGGTGAAGGTGGGTGTCTTGGAGGAATCACTTGTTTGAGTCCCTCCATAAAAGCTTTAATAGCAGGTACCCTGAAGAGTGAAAGGTGTTGCCTGTTCTGAAGATAAGCTGCCACCGCAGCTAAGTGTATACGTATGGAGCTATAGGCCAGATTGTATCTATGTAAATGTAACAGATAACATATGCTGTTTTGAGTAGATGCATCTAGTGGATTTATGTCATTATTGGTACAATAGATGACAAGTAGTTTCCACTTCGCCGCATAGCAAGCTCTGGTTGTAGGTCTCCTTGCCTCCTTGATAATGTTCATACAGTCAGGAGGCAAGTTTAGTTAACCAAACTATGACTTCAGGAGCCAGATCGCAAGGTTCAACTGTTGCGGATCTGGGTGCTGAATGTCTCCATGGCTCTGCGTTAAAAGACTGGGTGTTAATCGCAGCCTTTGATGAGGCACCACGGAAAGTTCTAGAAACGTGGTGTACCACGGTTGCCTCGCCCACGTTGGAGCAACTAGGATGAGTGTCATGGAGTGTTGTCGCAGTTTGCGTGCCACTAGTGGTATGAGCGGGGCTGGGGGAAAAGCGTACGCAAACTTGCCTGACCAGTTCATTCATATCGCATTGCCCTGAGACTGTGGATGTGGGAACCTGGTGGCGAAGCTTTGGCATTTTGCGTTTTCCCTTGTGGCGAACAGGTCTATGTCTGGGTGACCCCACTGCTGGAAGTACGGTTGTAGCACTGAGGGATGGATCTCCCACTCGTGCATCTGGTGGCTGTGTCTGCTGAGCAGATCCGCCATCTGGTTGTCCCTGCCCGGGAGGTGTTCCGCCATGAGGAAGATGTTCCTCTGACTGGCCCACCTCCACATGCTTTGCGCTAGGTGTGACAACTGTGGAGAGTGTGTCCCTCCCTGCTTCTGTATGTAGTACATGGCAGTCATGTTGTCCGTCCGGATCAACACAACTTTGTTGCACAGATGTACCTTGAACGCCTTTATTGCCATGAAGATTGCCATCAGTTCCAGCAGGTTGATGTGCATCTTTCTGTGCTGTGTCGTCCATAGTCCCTACACTGTGTAATGGAGGACGAACTCCCCAGCCCAGGAGAGATGTCCGTTGTCAGCACGACTTGTGGTACAGGCTCTTAGAACGGTCGTCCCCTGCAAAGGTTGTGTGGGTTCCACCAATGCAGAGAGTTGTATGCGCGACCGGTCACCAACACTAGGTCTTTTAATTGTCCTTGAGTCTGGTTCCACTGCCGTGCTAAGCACTCCTGAAGCGGACGCATGTGTAGTCTCACGTTAGGGACTATGAAGATGCAGGAGGCCATCATGCCTATCAACTGCATAAACACCCATGCTGGGAGCGAGTGTTGGGATCTGTTGGGTGTTGGGATCTGAATCTCTGATTCAGTAATTGAATGCTGTTGATTCTTGCTGAGTTTGGCTGTGCCTTTGCTGCCAGAGAGTTTATCGTCGCTCCTAGGTACTGTTGTACGTGAGCGGGTTGGAGATGAGACTTTGCGTAGTTTAATGAGAATCCGAGGCTGTGCAGGAGGTGAATAGTGCGAGACATGTGGCTGGCACATTGCTGGACTGACTTTGCTTGGATGAGCCAGTCGTCCAGATAGGGGTAGACGTGGACATGGTTTCTTCTGAGGTGCGCCGCTACTGTTGCTCGGCACTTGGTAAACACCCTGGGGGCTGTTGTCACCCCGAAAGGTAGTACCTTGAACTGGTAGTGCTGATTTTGTATGGTAAACCTGAGATACTTCCTTTGTGCAGGATGTATTGGTATGTGAAAGTACGCGTCTTTTAGGTCTAGTGTTGCGAGAAAATCTCCCTGACTGAGCAATGGTAGAACCTGCTGTAAAGTGAGCATGTGAAAATGTTCTGACAAGATGTATTGGTTTAGGGGCCTGAGGTCCAGTATTGGCCTGGGAATTAAGAAGTACAGCGAGTATACCCCTGTACCTTGTTCCTGTATAGGGACGAGTTCTATGGCCCCTTTTTGCAGCATGCTGATGACTTCCTGCTGCAATAAGTCTATGTGCTCTGCTGACATAGGACGGTGTTTTGGGGGTATGTGGGGTGGAGTGGAGGTTAGCTCTAGACTATAGCCGTACTGAAAAAGTTGTCTCACCCACCTGTCTGTGGTAATGCTCTCAGACTGGCAGGAACTGTTGTAATCGTCCCCCGAACGGTGTTACATGGTCCGGGGGCAGTGACAAGGCGTCACTGTTTAGTATTGGAGGAGGATCTGGTGTTGTTATTTCCCCGTCCTCTGCCTTTGCTGCTGTTGCCACGGTATCCACCTTTATTATTTTTATTGTAGGTGGTCTGCGTGCTCCCTTTATTGTAAGGAATTTGTTGTGATGCCTGGCCTCGTGTAGCTCCTCTTACTAGAGCGACGAAAGGAACCTCCTCTAAATTGTTGGGACTGCAAGACACCCATGGACTTGGCTGTCTGTGTCTTTTTTTATCTTTTCTAAGATTGTGGCCACATCAGGACCAAAAAGATAATCTGGGTTCACAGGTTGATTTAGTAATGTGGTCTGAATCTCAGGTTTAAATCCGGAAATGCGCAACCAAGCATGCCTTCTGAGCAGGACGCTTGTGTTGATAGCCCTGGCTGCAGTGTCTGCTGTGTCTAGCGTACACTTAATGGATGCGTTGGATATGAGTTTACCCTCCTTGATTAGCATCTCTGCTCCCTCCTTGTAGGCCTCAGGCAAATGTTGTAGCAGTTGCTCTAGAGTGTCATAATGTGCCCCATCGTATCTGGCTAATAGGGCCTGTGTATTAGAAATCCCCCAGATATTAGCTGCTTGAGCAGCCACCCTTTTCCCAGAAGCTTCTAATACTTTACATTCTTTGTTTGGAGGAGGAGCATCACCCGTAGTTTGTGAGTTGCCGCGCTTACGAGCATTGGAGACCACCAAAGAGTCTAACGGCAGCTGTCTCTTAATATATGTAGGGTCCACAGGCGCCGGTCTTTATTTCCTCTCAATTCTGGGGTTAATGACCCTTGCTCTAGTGGTTGCCTTGAAAATGTCCCCTGCGTGTTTAAGAACACCCTTTAAAATTGGTAAAGTTTTAACGGATTTCTCTGAAGTGGAGAAAGTATCAAACAGGAAGCCCTCTTCAACTGGGTCAGCATGCATGTCCACATCATGATTTAGTGCTGCCCTTTCAATTAAAGCGTTGAACGCAGCTGTATTTTCCAAGGGTGAAGTTTTCACAGGATAGGAGGGAGTATCAGGAATAGTCTGTGATTTCCCCCTGGTCAGCACGGTCTGTCCATGCTGAAGTTTGGTCATCCTGATCATTGTCCGCAGGGTAAATATGTTGTTCATCATCATTATACCCTATATCCTCAGTAGTGGGTGTGGGTGAATATGCCGCAGTGTCCTGGCCATAGTACCTCACAGTCTCAAAAAGGACAGGTGATGTTACAGAATCCCTTTTCTTTTTGAGGGGAATTTTGTATGATTCCAAAGTATTTTCCGATCTGATTTTACTCTGGTAAATAGTAAGTTTACCAGATTCTGAGTCGATATGTAACTTGGACTGGTCATCATATGAGGGCTCTTGGTACATGACGTGCTCTTCCATAGGATGACTTCTTTTCCCCAATGACACCCGTTTGGGGGTTTCGACCCCAGGTTTTGGATCGAGCGCCTTGGGGCGTGCAGTTGGTGGTAGTCCGAATTTTATCGGTGGCATAGTGTCTTCAGACAGACTGACCTTCTTCGGCGCCGAGGTAGATGTAGGCCCGACTGACTTTGCCTTTTCGCCGATAATTTTTTGGGGGTGCGCCGACTTCGGTGCCTGTGGAATCGGTGGCGCACTCTTTTGCCTTGACTCTACGTCCTTCGAGGCGCTTTTGACCTTCGACTCGAGGCCTTTGACAAGCTGATGTCTGTTGACCTGAAGCTTCGGATCGAGACCCTTCCGAGACTAGAGTCCCTTGTTTGTGTCGGTATCCATAGACGTCTACTTCTTCAGTTCGACATGCTTGGTTTTAATGGCGGACTTTAGCGCCCCGATCTTCGGTTCAACACTCTTTACTTTTGACCCCGCAGGGTCGTCGACACCCGATTTCTTTGTCGACTCCGATGGGTTCGAGGTTTGACCCGAGGACTGTTTTCAGCAGTTTCGGTTTTGTTATTGGCTCGATGGCTTTCTGTTTCGTTTTGAGTAGTGGAACCGATGGCTCATGTGATGTTTTCTTAGCCGGGCCTTGACGCGGGCCTACATTTCATGATCTCTGCTAAGGCCTTCTGGCGATGCCTCGACCTGAGCCTTCAAAAGTCTTTGAGTGTCTGTTTCGGGCCCCGTACCCACTGTTGGGCCGGTTTCATCGCTCGAGTCGTCATCAACGGCTCCGATGGGGGATACGTCGTCCCTTACCTCGACGACGTTTTCATATTCGACGTTGTCGTCTTCTTCATAATAGTCGGAGCCATGCTCGGAACCGGGATCCGACTGCTGTTCTGGATCCTCTGTATCGAAGACATAATCGTCTTCATCGAAGATATTCACTGGGTCGGGCGCTGGCTTCGACATAGCTTGCCTCGCTGCGCGTCGGAGTCTAAAAGTCTTCTTTGACCTGAATCTAGCACAAGCTAGACAGTTGTTCTCGTCGTGCTCCGGTGATAAGCACTTGTTGCACACCGGGTGTACATCGATGTGCGGGTACTTAGAGTTACATAGGGGGCATAGTTTGAACGGGCTCCGTTCCATCGGCGATCAGGCCTCCGGATTCGAAAAGGCCACGCAGCTCTCTTCGACGTCCTGCTCAAGAAAACTGGAACAAGAACTCAGCACCGATCGAAACAATACAGATAACCCCGAAGGCCTTTTGGCCTTTAAAAAGTTTCCGAACTTGAGTAAAGAAAAGTACATCCGAACCCAATGGCGGAAAAAAACAATCTGAGGATGGAGAGGATGCCCATGCGCACTGTAGTCCGGGGGAGGAGCCACCTATCTCGTGATACTTCGAAGACTCTTCCAGGACAACAATGTGCAATCATCCGGACCCAACACTAGGCGGCGATCTATGCACAGATATGAATTCAGCAGCCCACATGCCTCGAACCTATTATTTCCTGTTCCGCATTGTAATATCGGTGGCTCAACGGTCTACACTATTTAAGTGATTAAACACACGACAATGGATTCGGCTCATCTAATCTTACAAAGCCCTATTAAAGGGTTGGGCAGACTTCTGGTGGAGCGTGGCATCCTCATTTTAGACTTTATGAAAAGCAGAGGCATCTTCTAAAAATTGGGGTTAACCTTCATTTCGTCAAAGGTAAATTTCAATGGTGCTTAAAAATTCAAATTCTAGAGGGTAGTGCTAGTAATCCCTTGTGCGGAATGACGACCTCAGTCCATGGAATTTTTGTTCCATCAGCTCAAGGGCAAGAGGTCTCACAAAAATGGTCGTGTCCACCAGCGACCACCACTTGGCAGTTGTTAGAATTGGGGATCTCTGGTTGGCACATGTAGGTACTTGTAACAAGTAGGGACCCTCTCCTCTAGTCACGGCAAGGGAATTACCCTCTTAAAATAACCCCTGCTCACCCTCTAGGCGGCGTGGCGCGAGAAGTCAAGGCTAGCTCGGAGGCGATAGAAGTAAAGCATTTGTGACCACATACAGTAACCCAGTGACAACACTACACATGGACACCACACAAGGTTTTATAATAAAAAAATAAGTATACTTTATATAGAATTATCACAAGACCAATAAACGACAAAAAGAATCCACAGTACTATTAAATTTCAAGAGTTCTAGTTAAAAAGGTGTAAATCAAAGCTCGGTGCGAGTCGGTAGCCTTGTCCGGCTACGGCGTGCTAAAAGAACACTCAGATGTACACAAACTCAAACAGTACCTTTTCCTTGAGGCGGCCGGCACAGATGTGCGAGCCTGGTTCCGGGGATCGTCGCGGTGTACAAAAAGAAAGCGTTGCGGCTCACGGTGTCCCTTCCATTGCGGTACAGGCTATGGCTCGTTGACGGCGTCTGTGAAGTCAGAGCTGGCGTTGTTCGGGGCGGACGTTGCTCGTTGCGGTGCTTCCAGCTTTACGGTGCGGCGTTCGAGCTGGAGTTCGGGAGCTGGCGTTGGTCAGTCCGGACAGCAGAGCGAGTCGGGCGGTGCGTCGCGAAGTGTGCGAGGCGGTGCCCAACTCCGGTGTGGTCACAGGACTCCAAGTCAGCAGCAGTGAGGAGTCGGTCAGACCAGTGGTGTAGCGAGGCGTTGCACGTTGCGTTGTCCTTCCAGTCACGGTGCACGCTACGGCTACTTGACGGCGTCGAGACTGAGTCGGTGAGCGCAGAGCTTGCGTTGTTCGAGGCCGACTTTGTTCAGTGCGGTGCCAACAGGACACCGGGCCGGTCATGAGAGTCGTCCCACATCTTTGCCTCTGTAGGCACTGGAACAGCAGCAATTCACAAAGGCTGGTGAAGTCCACTGGCCCTGGGACTTCGGTCAAGGGTCAAGCTCTCTTCCAAGCCCTTTGAGATCTTTTTAGCACAAGATGAAAGCAAAGGTAAAATCCACAAAGTCTTTTCTCCTCTCTAGGCAGCCAGGCAGCCACTGCAGGCCAATCCCCCAAGCAGCACTTCAGCTTGGGAATAGTCTCTCCTCAGTTTCTTCAGGTTCCTTCTCCTCAGCAGAGGTTTCTTCTTGTCAGTTCCAGGAGTGATCTAGATTCATGGGATCAGGGTCCCAATACTTATACCCCAAAATCCTTTGTTCGGAGGGGAGAGGGGCCTGTGCCCAGTTCTGAAGCACTGTTTACCACACTTCTCCTTCCCCTTCACAGCACAGGGCAGGCACATCAGACGCCCCACAGGAGGTACAGCCAAAATTGTGGAAGGCAAGTAAAGTCCAGGAGCACTTTGTTTACAGTCTTCCTTCTCTTCTTTCAGTGTGCAGGGCAGACACATCAGACGCACCACAGGGGGTGGAGCCAGCACTATGGGGGGGCGGGCACAGTCCTATTCAGGTCCCAGGTGCAACTCCTCCCTCCCATCTGGTTGCAGATCTCCCTATTCACCACCGGGCTGCCCCAGCCGGTCTCCTGGAATACCCCAGTCCTGTCACACACAAACCCAGACAAGGAATACACAACCTAGCAGAGGCGGGCTCAAATGGTTAATCAAGCAAATACCAACTTTCTAAAAGTGGTATTTGCAAACACAGAATATTAAAATAAACTTTACTAAAATATATATTTTATTATTCTGAGTTCAGGCATACTAAACTCTAATTTCTACCATGTTCTCTGAGTCTGCTAGGATTATAAAAATGTAACAATCCAGCAGCCCATTCTAGCCTATGGAGAACAGGAAGCCTTGCAATAGTGAAAAACGAAAATGGCTGCGATTCACTATTAGGACATGCCACACATCAGGGCTTGTCCTACCTTATACTTACAATGCACCCTGCCCTTGGGCCTACCATAAGGGTGACTAATACGAAGAAAAGGGAAGGTTTAGGGACTGGCAAGTGGGTGCACCTGCCCAGTCAGAATGACAGTACCACACTGCACGCAGGGGTCAGAATGACAGTACCACACTGCACGCAGGGTCTGCACTGGCAGACCTAGACACATTTTACAAGGCCGCTTCTGAGGGTGGCACAAACAGTGCTGCAAGCTCACTAGCAGCATTTAAATTTACACGCCCTGGGTACACTCAGTGCAATGTACTAGGGTCTGACAAGTAAACCAAATATCCAATCATGGAACCACTAATCAATACATCAATTTACAGTAGGGGCACTCGCACTGTGGCACTGGACAGCAGTGGCACAGTGCCCAAAGCATCTAACACCAGAAAAACACAAGGCAAGAGCAAAATGGAAGGGAGACCCACGCCAATGGTGCCAGGTCTAACAGCAGTTCATGGTTTAAAAATTTCAGAAACCTCATTTAATCCACGTATTGCTGTATTGAACGTCATGATTAGCAGAGCTTCGCGTTGGCTTAATTTGCCCTCAATGTCGCCACCTCAAGTATCCATCTCAATTTGAGATGACAGCCCATCTCGAATCCCTCTCCACGTGCTCCTTGGTTTTCCAATGGTTAACTAGAGGGGCATTTAGAACATTTCTCCTCAGTCTTGACTTATGTTGAGTAACTCGTTGGCGTACTTCCTGGCTAGTTTTACCGACGTACAATTTTGGGTATGGGCACAAAATTCCGCAAACATTCTTTGATTTACAGTTTGTAAATGTTTTGTGCCTCCAATTGATACCTTCATGTGAGAAACCTGCTTCTTCCACTGTCTGGTCACAACCAGAGCAAGTCACGCATTTATGGTGGCCTGTGACTGGTGCCAACCCCATCATGCTTCGTAAAGTTGCTCCTTCCACTTTGGGTAGCGCCGCCCGTACGATATGATTTGCAATGCTTTTTTCTTTCTTAAAGGTAGAAAGTGGGGGCTGTGCCAGTGCTTCGTCCAGATTTTTAAACAGGTGCCAATTTTGGTTGATCTTGAACTTATTTGCGTTTGGACAAAACATGGTCACACATACCATTCTATTCATTTGGGGTTTAGTTCTTTTTTCAAGTAAAGTCTCTTGCGGGACCCACCATGCACGTCAAAGGGCGTGCTTCACTAATTTTTTGGGGTATCCTCGAACTACTAGACGGTCCATTAGATTATTAGCAAGAATAAAATACTAGTCTTTAAAGGAGCAACTGCTTTAAGCTTTTAGGATCATTACTCTTGTAGTGGAGCGCTTTATTCCTGTCCGTTGGTTTTCTGAACAATGTTGTAGCCAATACTCCTTCTGACGGGTAGACTTGTACGTGCAGAAAGGTGATCTGATTTTCATAAGAGTTGCAACTAAACTTAATGTCTTCTGTTCTTGCATTTAGCCAGTGGCAAGAATCATTCAACTGATCTTGTGACCCCGACCAATAAAAAAAAGTAATCGATATAGCGCATCCAATTTGAGATGCACTGAATGAAAGGGTTGTTGCTGTATACAAATTTATCTTCATATAAATCCATGAATACCACTCCCAACTCTGGGGCAAAGGGACAGCCCATGGCAACTCCCTTTGTTTGGTAAAAGAATTCTGATCCAAACGCAAAATAATTTTTCTGTATAGCGAATTTGGCTAACTATGATTAAGCTTGTCGGGACTCTAGTTGGTTTGTCTCTGGTCTCCAAAAAATGTCAGTGCTTCCAGGGCCTCTTCCTGAGGACTTTGAGTATACAAGGAGACTACGTCCTTTGTTACCATCAGCTGCTTTGTCGCATCATATTTATTTGTAGACAATCTATTAATAACTGCTGTAGTTTCCTGTAAATGTGTAGGGATCTCTTGGATGAAAGGCTTTAAAAAGAAAATATATTTAGAAATCGGCTCGATTAGAGAATCGCAACCCGACACTATTGGCCTGCCGGGCGGGTTGGTATCGCTCTTGTGCATCTTCGGCAGGACATAGAAAACTGGGATCCTCGGGCTATTGTTTTGTATAAATGAATAGTCGAGGGCCTAGAATGCCCTGATCGAATCCTTTTTGGAGAATACTGAACTATTGGCCTTGAAGTTCCAATGTGGGATTTTTTCCAATCCTACTATCGCAACTGGTATCTTCAATCTGTCATGACTTTGGCCTTATATCTCAAGATATCCCAGAGGACAACTGATCCGCCCTTATCCGTTTATTTAATTACTAGCGATGTGTCATTTTTTAACAAAAAGACGGCTTCCTTTTGAATCTTAGGGAGGTTGAATTTCACATATTGCCTCTTATTTTCTATTTCTACAATTCCAGATAGAACTGTGTTTTCGAAGGTGAGGACCTCTTTCGGGATTTTATTTGCCGGAGGGCAAAAAACAGATTTCCTCTTCAACCCGGACACTTCCTTATTGTTCACATCCATTGGTTCTTTGAAAAAAGTTACGCAAATTTTCTGACAGAATTCCATTGCCTCCAATTTCATTTTGACAAAGTCTGTTGACCTAGAGGGAACAAAAGAAAGCCCTTTTTCCAATATTGAAGGTTTTAGCCACGGTTAGAAGCGATCTGATGAATTGAAAAGGGGGGACAAATTCAGTTCTTGTAATATTGTCGTCGGGTGGACATTTCCCATGGCTGGTTGTATCGAGACCGACCCCTGGTTCTTTGCTGGCCTCTGCCTAAAAAAGCGGTGGATTTTGTTGTTGATTGTTATGTTGGTTCCCTCTTCTATTAGTATTTGGCCTAGCCTCATTTAAATCAGTTTCACCCCCTGAAGAAGACGACTTGTCCGAGAAGGTAAGGAAATAGTTCCTTGACCTCCCTTGAGAGTCCTGAAGGAACCATCTCGAGTCAGTTTGAATATAAAAATCTGATTGCAAATACCCTATTTGCAATCAGTGTCGAAGATCTGCAACAGTTGTTCATGGGTTTATATGAAGATAAATTTGTATACAGCAACAACCCTTCCATTGAGTGCATCTCAAATTGGATACGCTATATCAATGACTTTTTATTTGGTCGGGGTCACAAGATCAGTTGAATGATTCTTGCCACTGGCTAAATGCAAGAACAGAAGACATTAAGTTTAGTTGCAACTCTAGTTGCAACTCTTCTGAAAATCAGATCACCTTTCTGGACGTACAAGTCTACCCGTCAGGAGGATTGGCTACAACATTGTTCAGAAAACCAACGGGCAGGAATAAAGCGCTCCACTACACGAGTAATCATCCTAAAAGCTTAAAGCAAAATCTGCCCTTTGGGCAATTTCTTAGGATCCAGCGCAGTTGCTCCTCTAAAGAAGAGTATTTTATTCATGCTAATAATCTAATGGACCGTCTAGTAGTTCAAGAATACCCCAAAAAATTAGTGAAGCTCGCCCTTCGATGTGCATGGTGGGTCCCGCAAGAGACTTTACTTGAAAAAAGAACTAAACCCAAAATGAATAGAATGGTATGTGTGACCACGTTTTGTCCAAACGCTAATCAGTTCAAAAAGATCAACCACCAAAATTGGCACTTGGTTAAAAATCTGGACGAAGCACTGGCACAGCCCCCTCTTTTTGCCTTTAAGAAAAAAGCATTGCAAATCATATCGTACGGGGGCACTACCCAAAGTGAAAGGAGCAACTTTACGAAGCATGATAGGTTTGGCACCAGTCATAGGCCACCATAAATGAGGGACTTGCTCTTGTTGTGACCAGACAGTGGAACGATCAGTTCTCACATGAAGGTATCCATTGTAGACACGAAACATTTACGAACTGTAAACCAAAGAATGTTTACGGAATTTTGTGTCCATGCCCGAAATTGTAAGTCAGTAAAACTAGCCAGGAAGTACGCCAACGAGTTACTCAACATAACTCAAGATTGAGGAGAAATGTTCTAAATGCCACTCTAGTTAACCATTGGAAAACTAAGGAGCACGTGGAGAGGGATTTTAGATGGACACTCTGTGGCGACACTGAGGGTAAATTAAGCCAACGCGAAGATCTGCTAATCATGAAGTTCAATATAGCAATACATGGATTAAATGAGGTTTCCGAAAGTTTTATACAATTAACTGCCAAGTGGTGGTTGCTGGTGGACACGACCATTGATGTGAGACTTCTTGAGCTGATGGAACAAAAATTCCATTGACAGAGGTCTTTGTCATTCCGCACAAGGGATTACTAGCACTACCCTCTAGAATTCGTGAATTTTTAAGCACCATTGAAATATACCTTTGACGAAAATAAAGGTTAGCCCCGATTTTTAGAAGATGCCTGTGATTTTCATAAAGTCTAAAATGAGGATGCCACGATCCACCAGAAGTGTCTGCCCAACCCTTTAATACGGCTTTGTAAGATTAGATGAGCCAAATCCATTGTCGATTGTTTAATCACATAAATAGTGTAGAAAGTTGAGCCACAAATATTACAATACGGACAAATAACGTTTTTAACTTCTTCGCAATCACCATGACAACATGACGAAGCAACACGTGGTCACGGAAAATGAGCAAGTTTTGGCTCATCGACCAGGAATCATAAAAACTACATCTCCCGTCAACCCAGTAATCCCATCATTCAATGCGGGAACGCAGGCTGTCCACTACACTCGGAGGATGAGTACGCAGCTTGTTGATAGGGAGAGCTAGTTCTTAAGGTAACTGATGCGTGGCCTGACATTCCATTTTGCACAGTACGTATAAGCGAATACGAGCTAAAACGGGCATTGCTTTTTCCTAGATTCATTTGTAAGACGGCAGCCCGACGTTAGCCTCTATGGACTTTACAATGTGTGATTAAGGTGAGCCCTGCCCCTCCATGTCTAATTAAAAAAAACATAAGTCATGAACGTTTGTGTTCTTACAGTCGACTATTCCTGGCAGGTGACCCGGATATCAGCAATATGACGGAAGGGGCTTCAGTCTCAAGTAAAGGCAATCGGTAAGTGGGTACGAGTGAACCTCTTTCACATGGGAGATGTCCAGCCAGACTGACATTAGGTTTACAAACTGTGTTGTCTTATGTCTGTCTTTTCAGAATGTTGTCACATTCAAGTGTGAAGCCACAGATTTAATCAGTTCAGGAAATAAGGTAGGCGGATTGCACCGGTGGGTGCCCTTTTGTTTAACTACAGTCAGAGGTTTTGTAAATTTGAACGAGTTTTGTTTTTTCCTCTTCTAGAACGTTACTTTCCTGATGAGAACCTGACGCACAGTTGGGTTTGAAACGAGTCGACCTTTGTTTTCCCTTGTCAACAAATTTTGCAATATAATTGTTGTATTGATATAGCAATTGAGGCGTGAGCTGTAAGAAATATTGATTATATTGAATCATCTCTACATTTCACTAGGAGTATATATGATTTATTGTACTGTTTGACGTTGGGATTAAGAACAGTTTTCAGCAGAGCTGGGGGCATATAAAGTTATTTCCACCCTTTGTTTTGGATGGTGTGAGTGTTGATGCACGAGTGTCTGGCCAAATTTGCACGAGGTATGTGTGAAGGTTTATATTAATTGTATGCTGGTGTCGTATATGATGTAATGTAGTGTATTTTACATAGCTTTTCCCTTTGTTTTGTATTCATTTTTTTGATACACATGTAGAAAGTATTATTGAAAAAAGTGAAATCTAAGAGTTGTCAAATAAACCAACTGATGGTGTAGTAAAGAACGCGGACCTGTATGTTTTATTCAGAGGTTATGGAATAAATGTGTGATTCTCTAGGCATCAACGGCAGAGTTTGTCCACAGTGGCATTCAAGGAACCTGCCAGGTGCTGAACCATCAGGAAAATATCCTGCTGATCCAGCCATATCCAGAGACGCAGGGCTTCTTGATGAAGGTTCCCCAACCCCATTCGTCCTGGATTGTTGCTGTACCACATGGTTATGGTGTGACCATGAACACTTGTACCAGCCTTCCCTTGATGGAGGACAGAAAGGCTTTCACTGCCAATCTGATTACTTGGAGCCCCAACAGATTGATGTAATCCAGATTCCGCCAGAGACTAGAACTCTGATCTCCACCTCTCCCAGATGGCTACCCCATCCCTAGAGTGATGCATCTGTCACTACTGTGAGATCTGGTTGAGAAAGGGAGAAGGGTCTGAATCTGACCAAAATCTATTATTAGCCACCACTGTAAGTCCTTAGCAGTCCTCAGATATTGACCAGGTCGGAGAGATTCCCCTGATGCTGCGCCCACTGGAACGTCATGTCCTACTGCAGAGTCTGCATATGCCATCTGGGATGTGTGACATGCAGGAGGTCATGAGGCCCAACAGCCACAGCCTGTCTCACCGAAATCCAGGATAGATAATGAAATATCAGTCTTATAGCCTGAATATCCTGGGCTCATGGCTTAGATGAACCCAAAACTGCACTGTGTCCAGAACAGCTCCAATGAAAGAGCATCTGAGAGGGAGTCCGGTGTGTCTCCGGCATGTTTATAGTAACCCCAGCTAATGTAGGAAGTCTGCCGTAGCCCGATGACAGCCTGGGGCGAGCCTGAATTCAGCAACCAGTGTTCGAGATAAGGGGGGAGACAAGAACCCCAGATCTCGGAAGATGAGCAGCAACCACCATTACTTTTGTGAACACCCGTGGGGCACTGGTAAGGCCAAAAGAGAGCACAGTGGAATGAAACCATGCAGATAATGCCAGTGGGCAGGCAGAGGATATGGAAATAAGCGTCCTGCATGCCCAATTCTCCCATCCAGTCTTCTGGATCCAGGTCAGACAAGAGCTGAGCAAGAATGAACCTCTTGAATTTCTCTTTTTTGAGAAAGGTTAATGGCTCGGTGGTCTAGACTACAACAAAGTCCCCTTTTTTGTGGACCAAAAAAGTAGTGGGAACAATAACCACAGCCTACTTCTATCCTTGAAACCCTCTCCATGACTCCTTTGGCCAAGAGAGCCATGACTTCCCCACGGAGCAAGGACATATGACTGTCAGCTGATCATAAGATGGAGGCATGGAGGGAGGGGTGGACTCAAAGGGGAGGGAGTAGCCCCTATCTGAGTTATGGGCTGCCATTGAAGGTGGATTATTCAGCCAACTACAGCCCCATCACAGATTGAGACAACAGTCATAATGAACAAAGGGCAGAGGCACAGCCAAAAGACCCCAACCTAGAGGATAGCAAAGGGCCCAGAACCCTAGTAATAAAGGGGGGGGGGCGGGTGGAAGGTAGGCCCACAGGTAGGCGAGTGCAGAAGACCAAGTCCTTGCAGAACAGGGAGGAAGGGCGGGCCTTGAAGGAATCTGCGGCTAGAATCGCCTCTACCAGAAACATAGTTACCGAAGGTAAGTAACTCGCACATCTGATAGATACTACTAGCTGCAGATTCCTTCACAAAGAAAAGATACCCTAGCCATACCCAAGGGGAAGGAGGGCCTGCGAGAGCACCCCAACAGCCTGGTCATAACAGAGGGTCCCACAGGGGCCGAGTCCCAAAGACAAGACGAGGAACCCCGTCCCTAAGGCAAGGGGAACCCCTGCAAGCAGAAGACCACCAACCCTGAAGGGGAAGCGAGAAAGAAGAAGAGAAGAGGCAGCCCATCCTCGCTCAGCCGATGAAACAAGGCAAGGCGAAAAGGAGGCCAAAGCACCCCACGCCCATACAGGACAACAAAACGTCCGCCCAAGGCCAAAGGTATGAGGAGCACCGAAGGAGAAGAGCAACCTAGAGACTCCAAGGAGAAGAGGCAAAGCAAAGGCAAGCCACCCTCCACCGGAAACACACCCAGCGAAGACGGCAGCCGAGCCTAATACGGCCAGAAGTCAAAGTCCAGACAGAACGGCACAGTCTGCAATAAGCAGGCGGAGCCGAAAAAGGGTAACTCAAGGTCACCTAGGAAGAACCTTCCAGCGCCCCGCAGGGACAGACTGCACCCGAAAGGGAACAAGAACTCAGGGACCATCTCATCCCATAGGGAGGAGAGGTAGAACCGAGTGCAAGGCCTACTGGAAGAAGCGGACAAGACCAGGATGACTGTCCCACCAAAGCGCCAAGAAGGCACAATGGTGCAGAAAAACAGAAGGTCAGCACCAGACGCCGAGAGCACCGCGGAAGGATGCTCTCAGGGCAAGCCAGAAGTCAGCCAACGACCGAGAGCCAGAAGGGTCTGGACATGCTACAGGGAGGAGTCCGCACCCACAGTCCAAAAGGAAGTGGAACCAGGCGGAACCAAGATTCCCGGCCACAGACAGCAGACCAGGCGAACAGCACAGTGACCCCAGAGAGGGACACCCCGGGCGTAACTCAAGCCCTCACAAGCCATCAATAAGAGGAGTGCATCTGCAACATACCTTAACGGAGAACGGAGGCCCAAAGGCATTCACAACTCCCCAGCGCAGAACAGAGCTATACAATAGCTTCCACTGCCCCACATAGGGCATGTTGCATCCCTAAACATAGGAACCTCTCGGTAACAATGTCCGCAGCAGAGGACAACAGAAAATTCCGGCGAAAAACCCGCATAAGGCTTGTCAAGCAGCCAGAGAGAAAAAACAGCAGGCCTAGTCCCAGGGCCAGCATGGTGTAGAAAACCTAAAGCAAAAACAAACAGTCCAGAAGGGCCGGCCAGCAGCCAACAGAACCACAGTCCCAGCAATGAGGACTCGAATGGCGATGAAGCACACAGAACACACAACTGGGGCGACCCGCCCCAACAGAATAACACCTTCAAGCACCAGATCAAGGTACAGGTCACTGAGGGGGAGGGGGAGGAGAGGAGGAAGCCCCGCCAAGAACCTCTGAATGGCAGAGTCTGCAGTTGCGTGGAACAAAAGAGTGCCATCGAAGGGAAGGTCCACCAGCTGTTCCTGAACATTCTCCGGGAACACAATGTATTGAAGCCAGGCATGGCGATGTAGGGCAACCGAAGGAGCCATGGCATGACCCAGCACCTCCGAGATGTCCAGAGCGGAACAAAGAATAAACGCCGCCAGCTCCTGGCCATCCAACACATGGTGCCTCAGATCAACACAGGGACCCTCCTGAGAAGTGGCGACATAAGGGACTCCACCGAGTCCCACAAACAAGAAGTGGCCCTAGCCAGGACACACAGCGTGTTAAGGGCCCGTAGAGCTGCAATGGTTGAGGCGAACATATTGCGCCCCCAGGAGTCCAGCCAGCGGGCCTCCCGTGACTGGGGGAGACCACAGCGGCGGCAGAGATGGAAAGGCTTTCTGCAAGAGGGGGCTCCTGGTAGAGGGGTGGAGGGAAAGACACGCCGGTTAACGCGGCGCCGGATGGTGGCGGTGTATAAGGTGTTGGCGCACTAGGTCCCCATGGCGGGACGGCCCCAAGTGAGAAGAATGGAATGAACCCTCGAAGGAAAGCAGGAGCTCCCTACCTCCAGAGCCCTGATGGAGAACCTCCAGAAGATTATCCGCGGGGAACTGGGTAGCTGGATCACCCATGCGCAAAATTCCCACAGCCATGGAAACCGTGCAAGCGAAGGCCACACTCGCCTCCGTAGGGCCCTGCGGAGGGGAAAGCAGCTCCTCGGTAGGCGACGGCTGCAAGCTAAGACTGCCGTCTACCAAGCAAACCGGGAGAGAGGAAGGGCCAGGTCCGGGAAGAAGGAAGAGGGACCGAGGAGTGGGGGACCTGCGGATCCTCTGGAGAAGACCGCAGCCGTGGAGACAGCATGGAGCCGCCTTTACACGACGCCAGAGAAAAGGCCACACCGCGTCGGCCCGTCTCCGGGGAGGATGACACCAACAAGGGTCAAACCTCTGGAGAAGAGGCGTCTGAGGAAGAGTCAACGACCAGACGCCATAGAGTCCGCCATCTGAGGCTGGACTTTGTTGTCCCAA
Organism: Lissotriton vulgaris; assembly: GCF_964263255.1. NCBI lineage: Eukaryota > Metazoa > Chordata > Amphibia > Caudata > Salamandridae > Lissotriton > Lissotriton vulgaris. Next base: position 75,206 of record NW_028248537.1, read on the forward strand.
CGCCGGGGAGACACCAGAACGACCTCCGCCACAGCGCCCGGTGCAGGAGACTGGGGCTGGGGCGGCGCCGGCCTGGCCTCCAATGAGGTAGCTGCCTGCGTGGAGGAAAGAGAGGGACCCGGGGAGGGACGAGGAGTCCCCCGCCAGCCTCGACCCGTGACGGGATGAGAGGGGCACTCAGACAAGGTCGCCACCTGTCCAGAGGACCGAGAGGGGCTCGGTGTTCGACCCGAGTTCCGGCGACCTCCTGCGACACCACAGGGACTCCCGCGGGAGTTTGAGGCGTAGCGGAGGCGCCGTGGTCCGAAGGAGGAACCCCGGAAGATCCGCACCACATCCTCCGAACCTGTATCCGAGCCAGACGGCACCAGGGCCGGAGCCGCCTGCGCGGCTACGGAGGGCCCCGCACTCTGCAAGGGATCCGCTGACGTTCCAGGAGGGGGAAGAAGGAGAAGCCAAAAGGCCTGCAGAGCTGCCGCATATGTCTCCATCTGGGCTCGAGTCGCCCACACACCGGTAAACGGCAGATAGGGGGATGACACGTGGGGGCGCACCACCTGCGGAGAGCCCGCGCCCCCAACAGGCCGAGAACCAGCCCTCGGGGACAAACTGCAACACTTACCGACAGGAAGGGTCGATGTCGACGAGGGAAGTAGGGGGTTCGATAACCCTTCGCAGGGGCCGGGTGGGGTGATGACGCCGACCTGGACATTCGGGCTGAAAGAAATTTCATCCGGCGCTCCCGCCGGGACTTCGGTTTCAGCTGCTGGCACGACTCACAATCAGTGGAGTCGTGGTGTTCCCCCAAACACCACATGCAGATGGGGTGAGGGTCTGTCGCCGACATCAGGCGTCCACAAGACGAGCACCTCTTAAAGCTCGAAGGCATTCGCATACTCTCCCCACACACACGCAATAGAGTAAAGGGAAAAGGCCTAAACAGGCCCAGAGCACGATCCGGATCCACGTTGCACATGGAAAAGGAAAAAAACTGACGTACGCGCGCCGGGGTGGGACTTGTGACCTCGTTGACGTCACGTACATGGACAATGCCTGGGCAGAGTTGCATGATGACGTCCCCCCGGCGCGCAGGGATGCACTGGCAAAAGATTTTCTGGATCCAGTCTCAAGCCTGGGGATAATTCTACGTGAAGGAATCTGCGGCTAGTAGTCTATCAGATCTTGAGGACACTGGGCTTCGCAAGTGATCCCAAAACCTTACTCTCGAACGGGACCTCGCCTTCCAGGGAGTCGCGTGCCAGTCACCAAGCAGCTTCAGGGACCACTCCCTCAAAGCCTTCGGCGCCATGGCCAGCAATTGCGGAACGACTGTCATGGAGCTGACGTTTTTGCAGTAGACTAGAACGCGGGACACACGCCCTTAAATATATGAAATTCTGACACTTTGGATGTGCTCGCACTACCGTCTATTTATTGAGCCCTTGAATTTTCCTACCATATATAGGATTGGAGGCACGCTTTTTGAAGTACTTCCAGAGTTCGTCAGGTCTCCCTGTTGGAAGACATTCAGTACAATGGGTGAAGAAAATTTATCAAGTGGTTGCTTTCGCTCGTCAAGCTATTTTGTCCTGATGATGACCCTTAAAGTAATTTTGGGTTGAAACGCCGTTGACGCTTTGTACATGGCACAAATCAGAGATCACATTGTTTTTCAATTGTATATTGTGTTTGTGATTTGTTTTTTAGTCTCTGCCATTGTTTTATGGATTTCATATGTAGATGTTTTCTGTATTAATTGTGAGTGTATTTGTTTATGCGCCCTTGTGGTTTCTTTTCCCTTCATTAAAATTCATTTGGGTAATTATTTTTGTAAGGTTTTTTGAGACATGGTGGTACTCACAGGCTTTTCCTCTTTCGCTCTTTTTTAGGATGTTTTTCCCCTTTAGTAGTTAAGTCTAATATAGCTCAAGAACCTTGTTTGGAATACATGGTCGCGCTCCAGGGACCACAGACACCCAAGCAGTGGACCAGTCACCAACATCGCCCAGTGACAGACTCCGCAGTGCTTAAAACTAGACCTATGTGATAACATCCTCGACACACTAGGAGGAAACCTAAAAAAAACAATCAACAGAAAGTATAAAAAATCCTGACAAAAAAATGACAGGGGTCGCTCTTCTAAGGAACAGCTGAGGTAATATAAATTTTATGGTCAATTGTGTCCCCTATCGTAGACCCCAACGGCTCCATGTACATGCTTCTAGTACATGTAAGTTCCCTCCACGACCAGCTATGAAGACGCAAATACATTTGCGTCCAACGTTAACATGTCCTCTTTCAGATCCACCATGAATGGGTCCGATATTCAGTTCCTAAGTGTGCCTTGCTAACGTCTTTATGTGGTACACTTTCATGATTTCTAGCTCTGGCGAGTTAGGCCCTGATTTCTGCCATCGAGCCTTTTTCTCCCTTCTGCCTCTAAAAGTCGCAGCCTGCTGCTTCCTGACCCTTGACTTACTCTCTGTGCGGCGAGCTGTGCCAGGTTCGACCAGCCTTGCCTGCCAAGACTGTATTCAACCTTCAAATTATCTGCTCCGCTCCTCGGAAAATACATTCCTGTCTAGTAGTTCAGGTAAACATCCTTCCCAGCTGCAGAGCAAAGGGCCCGGCCTCACTGTCTCCATGCAAGTAATTCATAGTTTCCGTTACCATGGTAGGCCCATGGCCCCATACATCTCATGTAGGCACATAGTCGCATATGCACGCACTAGCAGTCAGTATAGAATAGCCTCTGCCCGAGAGACCTTTTCTTCTAGATAATACAGTTCCTCAAACACAAGATATTAGATATGATCTGGGATTAGGTTGTTCTGACATCCCAGACTTCTGTCTCCTCATGAAGGGCCAAATGTCAAGTCCCCTTCACCCTCCAGTTACACGTCAATCATACGTCATGCTGCTGCGCGCGCATCTCTGCCACATGTTTTTGCTGACTCTGCAGGATCCTTCTAGGGATCCACCCACTCATGACACCTTTATGTGACGTTTCCAGCACACACCTCCGTGTACGCCCTAGTGCACGCCTTCTGTTACGTATTTCTGTTCTTATCTCGTTTCTCTCGGCTGTTACGCCTTCTGCATTCAATGCTACTGTATGAAATGACTATATATATAGTTTCATGTTAATAAATCATTGTACATGTCCATTGCAATTCCCACCCTGAACCCTCGTGGCGATGGGTCATGCTACCATTGGCTCGAGCCAATTCCTTTGTTAAGGAATAAAACCCCTTTTTCAACCTCAGATACCACGGATTCTGCCTTCTTATTTTGACTGAGTTATTCTTATTGAATTTTACCACATAAATTCCGTATAGGTAATTAAAATTTACCACATAATTGGCGCCCGAATAGGGACTCCTCCCCCACCTCACGCGCCGGCGGTGCGTTGCAGGCCTGCCCCCCTGCCCCAGCGCTGACGGACAACTACGCGTACCCGCAGGATTTCCTGTATCTCCCTCAGGCCAACGGAGGTGACTGAGGCTGCGATCGACACCCAGACGAGGCGGTGAGGAGTGCGGAGGATCCCGACCAGAGCCTAGCTGAGAGAGCAAAGTCTGAGGTATCCGGAGGCCCGCCAGTTCACGTCACGAGTCGAGTCCAGTCGGGTCCAGTCCAGTGTCAAGTTTCCGAGGCCTTCCGTTCCGTGCTTCCCGGTGAGTACCATTGCTGGGGACGCATCTAGACGAGCGCATTAATTTGTGCCGGTCAAGACAGGTTTGGGTACACAGACCTGGTCTGCACTGTTTAGCAGTGTATCTGTACTGTTTAGCAGTACATCCAGTATTATGCCATTAGCTAGTTTTATTCTAATCATTATTGTTCGCTCTGAAATGTTTTAGTATGTTTTAATGTCGTGGTATGAGTGATTGTTCGATCTGCATTATTGTGTTCACTGTATTAGTTGTGTCCGAAGTCGAGTAAGTATCAAGCCCAGAGTAGCACGGCTGAAACATGCCGCTGTTCTCCAAACTAAGACAGATAGGAACTAGAAAAGGGATTCTAGAAGAAGCAGTGCCTGTTCCACCTAGGGACACTCCAGGGCACTTTATGTACCACAAGCACGGCCTAGACGCTGTATTATATCTCGATTTGTGGGTAGACTATACTAAAGATTTAGCAGAGAATCAAAGATGGCCCGCTACTGGGACATGGGATGCCGAGTGCATCATGAGAGTAGAAGAAGCATTATGGAAAAAGAAAGCCAGACAGTCACAGAAGGATGCCATTGAACTATGGCGTAAAGAATCGCACAGACGTACAGAGAAAGCACTCAGAAAAACAGAGAAACATAAAGAGGATTCAGACAAGGCCCAAGAAATCGTATTAGTTGAGGAGGGGATACGAGTAAAGACAGAACAAGTAGACCGACAGCGAAACACTCTTATGAATGGTATGTATCCTTTACTGGCCGAGGGTTTACCTAAGGCCACTCCGGAAATACCGAAGGATCTGCCCCCTCCCTTGCTCCCGACTAAAGTATATCACAAGACCACAAAGGACATTTTCCTTTCTTCCTATCTAGACGATGTAGCCCCCGAATATGTTAATACCGCACCGCCCCGCACACCCCCTACTGGCGGTGCTCGACCCCGAGATCGTCAACCCCCACCTCCGCGACAAGCTACTCCTCCTCCCGTTCCAACACTTCCGGCTGTCCTTCCACCTCTCCCCGCACCCGTTCCTCCTACTTTACACTCCACGAATCCCTTCGGATCTGGCGCCTCAGGAGGCGCGTCAGGAGGGGCGATAGGTTTTCAAACCCCACCACCAACACATCGATGGACCTATAGGGATCTAGCACAACAACGTACACCTCAAGCAGCCGATTTTGACATATATAAAGAACGTCTTGCAGATTGTAGATATGATCCAGTACCCGGTAAAAAGAATGACGATAGAATGATGCTCGCATCAGTACGATTGCGACGAGTTACAAACTTTTTATTGACACTACCTGGAATGGTTGATCATCTAGATAGAATATATCATTTTGTCCAAACAGGGGTAGGCCCTGAAAGTATTGGCGAGGCCATGGCTTACCAAAAAGTCGATACTCAAGGCAAGATATTACGGTTCTTCATAAACTGCCTAATAAGAGAACAGGATAGGCCGGGTGCAAATCCGGAAGAAATAAAAGCACTTCATAGATGGGGTCAGAATATAGCAGACGGGAATCATGATAAACAGGCTTGTATAGAAAATATGTACCGAAGGATCAGAAATGCAGTAATAAAGATACATGAAAGAAGACAGCCAGCACCAGAAGTAGATTCAGACAAACTTGAATCCTCGGGGGAGGAGGACGCACCAGAAGAGACAGGAGGACAAGCACAATTACCAGTTAGAGAAATGATAGCATATGTAGGTAAGGGAAGACCCTATAATAACTCAATGCGTCCGGTACGTCCGGAAAGTAAAAGAGTCTTTCGAACTGCCATGTCAAATCCAAAGACCCCCGAACACCTATTCCAGGCCACTGACAGAATACTACAAGAACGAATGGGGTACCATGTACTTAATTCCATGGATGAACAAGAATTGGCCAGGTCAGCCGTACAATGGACTGACGATCCTGATACATATAGTGATGATGGTTTAGTACATACCTTTTTAAACCTTTCCCCTGACGAACAGAAATTAGCTGGTATATATATGGTTCAGCATCTCATTACATTATTCAAAGGCCATCATTCTGATCCAGGTCCCTTACCTGATATTTTAATAGAACTACTCTCGCCACAATGGAGAGGTCTAGGTACTGACTTGATTAAAGTAATTCTAGAACATCGACACAGGTGCAATGCTTTTCTGAATACATGTTTTGTTCCAGCTCCACCCATAGACAGAAAAACGTATTACATAGACAGACAGAACCCCTTGCGAGAAGTGCATCCGGTCCAGAATGCCGATAATACGCTCAGACGCGTGTTTGTGTACACGCCCATAACTAAAATAGAATTATTGGAAATGAAAAAATTAGTGCCCAGCCATGACAAAGATCCAGCAGGTTTTCATCGTGAAATAAAAGACATGTTACTCATGGGTGATTACACTTATCCAGACCTTATGAAAATATTGAAAGTACTACTGCCTGCTGGTATTTACGAGAAACTCAAAGAAAAAGAATGGGAAGTGGGAAATGCAAAGATTGATTGGGCTGCATTAGAAAACGAAGAAAACACCCGAGTTCCAGGCCTAGGGCTTGGAGACAAAGTTAAAGCGTTACCAGGATTGTTAGTGCAAGTATTGCCACGTTTATTAGCAACTAAAAAGGAGGACTGGGATGCTATCTCAGCCTGTAAACAGAAACCCGATGAAGACACTAGCGATTTTTATTCCAGTTTTGAGAAATGTTTTGGTATTAATAGTGGCCTGAAAGCAAGTAGCGAGTCATATCCACATCTTTTCGTAACAAAACTAGTCGAAAATTCCCTGCCCCAAGTTAAGAATCGTGTACAGAAAGTCGAGAGCACATGGCAAGCAAATACACCCTCACAAATGTTACAAATGTTACAGTACCACCAGAATAGAATTAGAGAGGAACACGAACACGAACAGAGACGCATGAAAGACACGAAAATGAAAATGTTAGTTGCTCAGTCAGTTCCAGCTGACGGTCAGAAAAAAGGCACGACACAGTCTAATAATACAATAGTTCCCGTTAAAGGGACATGCAACTATTGCAAACAGCCAGGACACTATATAAACGATTGTGCAGTTTTGAAACATAATATAGCTACGGGTAAAACTAAAGAGAGACCGCGTCCTCCTAGACAGGACCAGGTCCAACAACAAGTACCACAGAATATCCAGCCTATGCAAGCCTCACAACAGACAGTAGCGGTGCCACAGCCCCAACCGATTGCTGCAACTCAACATGCATCACAGCAGATGTACCAGTATGCCCAGACTGATTATCCAGATTATCAGCGATACACATGAAACAGCCTAGAGAGGGAAGTTGGCTTGCCTCTTATTGAGGTTCCTGTAGATCAAGAGGGTCCTTATGTACACAGTCAAGTATTAGGGAAAGACAGAAAGTTTTTAATTGACACAGGGGCAAGCCGAATAACGATAAGTCACGACGAGGTCCCAGGGGCACCCCTCTCAGGCTCACAGAATGTTTCCCTTGGTTTTTCAGGCAAGCCTATTATTAATGAAGTATCGCAACCACTTCCCCTTGCAGTTGGTCCTTTAACACGTACTACGGATTTACTGCTCACTAAGTCATGTCCAGAAAACTTGTTAGGTATCAAGACTCTGAAAGCTCTAGGAGCTGTAATATGCTGTTCTCCGGAAGGAGTCCGATTGTTCCTACGTGACTTTAAAGGTCACTATGTGTTGAGCGATATTGATCCCCGATTACAGAATGTACCTGCACATTTATGGGCGCAAGGCCCCACTGATGTAGGTTGTATGCACATTACACCATATCGAGTCACACTCAAGCCAGGTGTCGTTTTACCACGAATTCGACAATACAAGTTACCCCCCGATGCTGTAGTGGCTTTACTGAAAATCATTGAAGAGCTCATTGCACAAGGAGTGGTTGTAGAAACCAACTCGAATTTATGTAATTCTCCTATCATTCCAATTCTTAAACGTACAGATCCCAATGCACCACCAGTTTACCGATTGGTTATTGATTTGCGCGAATTGAATAAATGCATTGTACCACAGTACCCTGTGGTCCCAGATATCTCATCTCTCTTGACAGCCATTGATCCTGAGGCAACGTTCTTTACTGTAATTGACCTCAAAAACGCCTTCTTTAGCGTCCCAATCGATCCGGAAAGCCAATACTTGTTCGGATTCTGTTTAAATGGACGAAGTTTCAAATTTGCACGCGCACCTCAAGGATTCACAGAAAGCCCCAGCATCTATAGCCAAGCACTGAAAAGACAACTAGACAGTATACACATGCCTGAAAACACTGCCTTACTCCAGTATGTCGATGACCTACTGATCACCGCCCGAAGTGAACGTGAATGTGAACTAGCGTCACTGACGGTTTTACATTTCCTGGCTGACAAGGGGCACAAGGTATCCCCTTCGAAGCTGCAATTCTGTGTTCAGCAAGTTGTTTACTTAGGCCACTTGCTGTCCAAATGGGGGAGACAGCTAACGCCCGATCGCATCCAGTTAATTGCAAACATGTTACCACCCAAGACCCAAAAAGAGGTACGGGCTTTTATAGGCCTCACTTCTTACTGCAGACAATGGATCCCTCAGTATGCATTCCTAGCAAAGCCACTCATTCAGTTAACAACTCAGGAGGCAGCGTCTTCGACTGTCCTCCCCTGGACTCAGGAACATACACAAGCTTTTGACGACTTAAAGAAAGCCTTATGTCAAGCACCCGTTTTAGCGACACCATGTTACAGCAAGCCTTTTACACTTTTTGTCACAGAACGTGAAGGTACTGCATTGTCGGTACTCACGCAGGATCAAGCAGGTTCATACAAACCGTGTGCTTACTTTTCTAGTACATTGGATCCAGTAGCCCAGGCTCTGCCTGCGTGCTTGAAATCAGTTGCAGCAACAGCTCTAGCAATCAGACAAAGTGATTCAATAGTGTTAGGACATCCACTGACAGTACAAGTTCCACACTCCGTGGAAGTTCTTTTAAATAGAACACAGACTCAACACTTGACTATAGCAAGATTGACAGGTTATGAATTGACATTATTCCAGCCACACATAGAAATTAGACGTTGCAATACATTGAATCCTGCTACACTTTTGCCATTAACTGAAACACTCCCATTGGCACATGATTGCATTGAAGTCATTACTATCACGACGAAACCCAGACAAGACTTGACAGACACTCCATTACCAGATCCAGACCTGACACTTTATGTGGATGGTTCATGTATGAGAACAAGTACAGGAGAATTAGTGGCCGCCTACGCAGTCACAACAGAAACTGAAGTCATAGAAACAAATCGTATCGACATCCTGTCAGCACAAGCAGCAGAGCTCATCGCTCTGACACAAGCCTGTATTCAAGCTGAGAACAAGAGAGTTAACATATACACCGATTCCCGTTATGCATTCGGAGTTGTTCACGACTTCGGTGTCCTCTGGCGAGAGAGAGGTTTTTTGACTTCTCACGGTGCCAAAATTCAACACGGTCCCCTCATTCAAACTCTGTTAGATGCAATACATCTGCCTACAGCGATATCCATCATGAAGTGTAAGGCACATACAAAGGTTACAGATACTGTTTACCAGGGTAACGACCTGGCAGACCGAACCGCAAAACATACAGCTCAGAATCAGATTCATGCCACTGACCTGACAAAGACAATAGTCTCGACACCGACACATTGCATGACAGTCAAGGATCCCGCCCTAGATGTAATTGACATACAGACACATGCTACACCAGATGAAATCAAGAAATGGATTGAACTAGGAGGGACCCAGACAGATCAGGGATGGATGACGAAGGGAAAATCTATATGGTTTCTCCCCGACTCTATGGTTCAAGTTATCATTAATACAGTACACAGTCCAGCACATTTAGGAGAAAAAGCCATGTTAGACAGTATTCAACACCTCTGGTTCAATAAACACTTACGAGCAGCAGCCAAACAGAAAGTGCGTACTTGCATGATTTGTTGTCAGTTCAACCCAGGTAGAGGTGTTCCCGTAGAACAAGGTGGTTTTCATCCTCCCGATCACCCTTTTGAAGTCCTCCAGATGGATTATATTCAGATGGAACGATGTCGAGGTTTCAAATATGTCCTCGTAGTTGTATGTGCACTTTCCCGTTGGACAGAAGCATATCCAGTCCCAGATTACACTGCTCCGACCACTGCCAAGCAGTTGGTTCGTGAATTCTTTCCCCAATATGGTTTGCCCCGTGTTGTATACTCAGACAACGGTCAGCCATTCTCATCCGAGCTCATGAAGCAGGTATCACTCCTGCTAGGCTACCAATGGAAGTTCCACTGTGTCCGACATCCTGAAGCAGCAGGTCTCGTAGAGAGACACAATCAGACCCTGAAAACTCGTCTTGCAAAAATCTGTACGGAGAAGGGTGTCGACTGGACCGTAGCTTTGCCAGTCGCCCTTTTTTACATGAGGATGGTAGCCCATTCCAGAACAGGGCTATCCCCGTATGAGGTGGTCTTCGGTAGACCACCGAATATGTGGGGGACGCCTTTGCCCAGAAAAATTACCGATGTCGATTGTAACATGTTGACAGATTACCTTGCCTCCTTGATGTCTGCACTACAATCATGTCGTTCACAGGTCGCTGCAGCCTTTCCCGACAACACCGAGGTGAAACCGCACGACGTCGTTCCAGGAGATACTGTGCTTATAAGAAATTTCGACAGGAAAAGTCCGCTGGAACCCAGGTGGCAGGCGCCGAAGTTGGTACTTCTCACCACGAGGACTGCAATCAAGGTCGAGGGCCGCAAAGGGTGGCTGCACTCCAGTCACTTGAAGAAATTTCATGCATTGCCAGAGACTGACTCACCCTCCCCCTCTAAGGACTGTCCAGATTCTAGTGACTCTAAACTTCCCCTGATAGAGAAAACTCCACAACAAGAATATAAAATGAAATTGAGGTCTAGCAAGTCAGACAGTTTAATTGTTTAAGTCCTCCCCTAGGTGAATCGGTTGAACGTGTTTTCTGACATGTATCCCCTAGACCCCAATAGAGAGAGAGATAGACAGAAACAGCTCAAGAAACGTGAATATTGCAAATCTCTTCGCAGCCACTGCATTGTGACTTTATTGATTATGTTTTTCCTGAGCCTTATGATTATTGCTGCAAGTGTGCTTCTACACATATATTATCCTATATTCAAACGTGCAAATTCTTCCTTCAACGTCACTGCCGAGCATTCTTTTAGCGAACTACCCCCACACGAACTATCTTACAGACTTGCGCTGCGCAACAATACATTCATTAGTATGTTACATCATTCTCATCAGACCAGCAATGCTACAAATTGTTGGATATGTGGCCGACTCCCTCCCTATCAGAAATACAAAGGAGTTCTGCCTCTTTTTCCATACCCGTTCACACATAATGGGTCCTGTGGTGCATGGTTTAGTTTGATTAATTCCTTGGATTCAGATTCCGTAGTGTACCAGGGTAACTGGGTATGGGGAAACCTGAACACTGTTTTGCATAAAGTATGTTTTCCTGACAAGGAGGGTCTTCCCAAAAGGACAGGAACTGATCTAGAAAATGAAGTATATGGATTAGGTAACTTTACACTTAACCTCATGATTCTCAGTGTTGAATCCGAAACAGAACCAGTCTTGCCCGCCATGTCCGTACTTCCAGTTAAAGGTGAATTATGTGTCAGAAAGAATGGTTCAGTACACCTGGGTCATAGTAGATGTACTACTGTGATCGAATTCAGTGATAAGGGCAAGTCTACCTTTAAAGCTTCACGTCATTCCTACTTCGTTTGTGGTCATACCGCATATATACGCTTACCTCTAGATTGGGATGGCACCTGTTACATTGCATTCCTTCTGCCACCTGTTTTCCTCGCGCCTCCTGACTATCATAGGAACACTCATCTAGTACACAATAGACCACAGAGAGATCTCCCGATTGTCGACTATACTGAAACGGCATGGGAACAATACACAGATTTTAATAAAGGTTTCTTTCCCTACTTAGGTGCTGTCTTTAATAGTAAACTGATACGAAAATTAACTAGAACCCTTGAAGCTGTAGTGAATGAAACTACTTCTGCCCTAGGTAACTTAACAGAGGAACAGTCTGCTATGCGGATTGTTGTTCTTCAAAATCGTCTCGTCCTTGACGTCATCCTGGCCGATAGGGGCGGAGCCTGTAAGGTCATCGGGTCGAGCTGCTGTGTTTTCATTCCAGAAAACGCGCCATCAGTATACAAAGCTATAACACGTCTTCATAAGATTGCAAGTCTGATACATCAGAATCCAGGCACCTGGACTTGGTCCGGTTGGTTCTGGACAACGTTGTCAGCCTGGGGATGGAAGGTCCTATCCTTCCTAGGTATTGGCCTTCTCATAGTATTCAGCTGTTGCCTATGTCTGCAATGTGGGCCAGCGATTTGAGGCTTGTGCGCCACATCATGTATTCCTCATTCAAGTCCCCATTCAAAACGCCATAAGAAGAAAGAAGAGCAAATGATGTTACATGAACAGATTGATAGATTAATGAGGATTGATATATCATGAAGGGTCCGTAGGGGACAAGGAGGGAATGAGGTAATATAAATTTTATGGTCAATTGTGTCCCCTATCGTAGACCCCAACGGCTCCATGTACATGCTTCTAGTACATGTAAGTTCCCTCCACGACCAGCTATGAAGACGCAAATACATTCGCGTCCAACGTTAACATGTCCTCTTTCAGATCCACCATGAATGGGTCCGATATTCAGTTCCTAAGTGTGCCTTGCCAACGTCTTTATGTGGTACACTTTCATGATTTCTAGCTCTGGCGAGTTAGGCCCTGATTTCTGCCATCGAGCCTTTTTCTCCCTTCTGCCTCTAAAAGTCGCAGCCTGCTGCTTCCTGACCCTTGACTTACTCTCTGTGCGGCGAGCTGTGCCAGGTTCGACCAGCCTTGCCTGCCAAGACTGTATTCAACCTTCAAATTATCTGCTCCGCTCCTCGGAAAATACATTCCTGTCTAGTAGTTCAGGTAAACATCCTTTCCAGCTGCAGAGCAAAGGGCCCGGCCTCACTGTCTCCATGCAAGTAATTCATAGTTTCCGTTACCATGGTAGGCCCATGGCCCCTCACATCTCATGTAGACACGTAGTCGCATATGCACGCACTAGCAGTCAGTATAGAATAGCCTCTGCCCGAGAGACCTTTTCTTCTAGATAATACAGTTCCTCAAACACAAGATATTAGATATGATCTGGGATTAGGTTGTTCTGACATCCCAGACTTCTGTCTCCTCATGAAGGGCCAAATGTCAAGTCCCCTTCACCCTCCAGTTACACGTCAATCATACGTCATGCTGCTGCTCGCGCATCTCTGCCACATGTTTTTGCTGACTCTGCAGGATCCTTCTAGGGATCCACCCACTCATGACACCTTTATGTGACGTTTCCAGCACACACCTCCGTGTACGCCCTAGTGCACGCCTTCTGTTACGTATTTCTGTTCTTATCTCGTTTCTCTCAGCTGTTACGCCTTCTGCATTCAATGCTACTGTATGAAATGACTATATATATAGTTTCATGTTAATAAATAATTGTACATGTCCATTGCAATTCCCACCCTGAACCCTCGTGGCGATGGGTCATGCTACCATTGGCTCGAGCCAATTCCTTTGTTAAGGAATAAAACCCCTTTTTCAACCTCAGATACCACGGATTCTGCCTTCTTATTTTGACTGAGTTATTCTTATTGAATTTTACCACATAAATTCCGTATAGGTAATTAAAATTTACCACACAGCTCTGGCTGCTGCGGAAAGAAAATAACTTGTCAGCAAGCCTGGGTGGCACCAATATCGTCCAGCGACATCACTCCGATGCAGATAATGCCGAAGACTGATGCATATCTGATCCAACGCCACCTAAGCGGGCTCATGAGTACTGCTCGAAATATCTTCCATATCCAGTCTGACGCCTGAGAAATTCAAAGGTAAGGAACCTGCGGCTAGAAGTCACTAGCAGTTGCACAGTGTAGTCAATATATATTAAATGTAGTTATAAACCGTTTTTAAACCCCATTTCTAAAAATCATCTGATTTTCTTAGTACCCATCACTCACTCTAGGTAAAGTACTCCACTACTTAATGTGTCTGGTCTGCACTTTAGAAAACTCTGAAATAGATCCATTCTACTTTAAATACCTCCACCCCGTTACAAACTATAAGCCCTTTGTACCTGCACTAATCACGGTCAGAAGAAAACAATTGTTAGTGTTCAAATTCTAACGCCATCTCTGAGACAATTAGTACCCTGAGCCACCATCATGAGCAGAGACCACACTACTGAGTCTCTAAACCTCTCCTGCATAAGGACATTACTGTTGGTCATGTAAAACATATCAACTAGCCTTCTATGTGAAAAAAATACTTTAAGGCAATAGTGGCATACATTCTTAAGAGATGAATAGATAACAGAACTCTCAACATTCTAAAATAAAGATGCTCATGAATAAACCATGAACGTTCCAGAGAAGCACCAATTCAGTGATAAATAGGTTACCCTCCTCATTTTTTATAAACTCTTTACGTATACCCCCATATAAAAGTACATTCGTGCCCTCAGTCACTGGTACCTACTTCACCTCCAGGAACATACCTGTCCGATTCATCACAGAGCACAAGTAGTCCATTTTCAGGGGCAGACGGAGATCAGAAATGGTGACAGAGCCGCGGCATGGTTCTAGTCCTTGTACAGACAGGGACGAGGAAGAGCCTAGAGATTCTGCAGATTTTAGATGTGTCAGCATGTTCAGCAGTGAGACACGCTTCTCAGCTGGAAGAGACAATCAGAAAGAATTACACAAGATGGACAGGAGAAGTATGCATAGAAAATAAAATAGGCATCTGTACTTTATTCAGTACAAGGCCAAAGCCTCCAATGGGCATGAGTTAAAACTGCATGCATCAATAGTCCTGAGAGAACCATTTATGAAAAACTTAATAATAAGTCATTCAAAATACTATTTAATATAGGGAAGTAAATACAATTTCATCTAAGGAAATTACTGGCCTTGTTTAATGCGAGGGAACACTTGAAATGCAGCAAATACTGCAATTTTACAACAAACTCAACAAGAAAAAACAAACTTTAGTTCTGTTTGTATTGTAAATTTCCCATGAAAAGTTAAATCTGTTTAAGGGTTTTACAAGTATTTTACCTATTTTTTTGTCATTTAGTCATGGCACGATACAGTTCATTGTAAGTTAGACAGTGCGCAAGAATTGCTGCAAGGACAACCATAGGAATTAGTGTAGTGAAACTAATGTACAGTTTGAGGCATAATTTAAACTACTGGTAAGATCCCACTATGATTCAAACTCCATGAGATAATTACCAGAAGGAATTGGGTTATGTATTAAATCCACAATGTAGATTAATGATACTACTTTAAGTACCTATTTCACTGTATTATTCCAGATTCTATTGATTTACATACATACTTTTTAAACTAAAAGGCTAAGAACTGCACTTCTCAATTAAAAAATACAAATAAACAAGAATATTTAATAACTGCAGGAGAAAGTGTATTCAAACATCAGGACTGAAGACAAATATTTTACTGAAAAAATACAAATTCAATATAAAACAAAAAAGTCCAAAAGTGGAATACATTTTAAAAAAACTATAAAACGAAATTTTACATTTTAAGCCATAAACACCAGTGAAATTAGGTGAAGTAACCAGGTAGCAAGCAGTAGGGACAAACTATTTTAGTTTGCTACACTGTGTGCACTTAAGATGTAGTGAAAGAAGACAGTTTGGCTGCAAAAGCAAAGCAGACAGAGGTGACAGGACAGCAGGGCATCTTAGGAGTCGGTAGCAAACATGGCAGCCAAAACAGACACGAGTCAATTGCAATAGCTGCCCTGTACCTAGGACTACCAGAAGGTCCATATTAAACAAACTGGTGTAGTCTAGCATGTACAGGAAGAAGCCCAAGAACTGGTTCTGGCTCTGTATTTAATGCCAAGAAGAAGTTTATGTTCAAGACTACCTTGCAAGCAGAATCACATATCAATGGATTACCAGTTACAACAGATAAAAACTTGCATAAAACGCATTTCTGAAGGACCCATGCTGTGCAGAGATGTGTTTATGTAGGACGCTTTACAGATACTGGATCGCTCAGTTTATTGCCATCATTGCATGCACACTTCATTCTGGACATGCAGTATTCATCAGGAACTCAGAAGGATATTTATGTACCCTGAAGTATACATGCATGCAAGTGCTCCAAACAAAGCACCTTAATTTTAACGACACATTGTGCAAGTATCCCACTTCTTAAAATATTTTTTTTTAAAAGATGGTTTGTGCCTGCTTTTTCCACCATGGCAAACTCAGATGTTCAGTGCCTCAAACAAAATCTGGTATGGGCTGGATTGAAATATGCCCAATTGATATAGGGAGAGTATTCAAGCAACTTAAATTTAGAGAAAATGGTACTTTGGTAAATGCCAAATCCACCTGCTGTTCAGGTCCTTCCAGGCTATGCCTCAGACATCAACAATCTCCTTTTTATTTTTTCAAACCCCAATTTGAGGCTTATTGATAGTCTTACACTCCAGATGTTTAGGTCAACCAAACACCATTTTCTAAAGGGTCAGTGGCCAAGCTCTTGCCAACTAGGTACAGTAAAGCAGGGTGTTCCAACAAAAACAACTGAATTCCAATAATGATCTTTCTCACAATCCAGGCATATCAAAGGACAATGTACAAGTCTTGAAGAAAAAAAAAAGAAAAAAAAAGTTTGGCATACTAGGGTGGTTGGATTAAATGTCCACGAATAACTCATAGTTGAAATTAATAAATGGTCAATATTACTTTTACTGTATATTTATAGTCCCACAAGATAATCAATCATCCAAATACGGCATAGGCGGGTTAAGCAAAACAAACAAGGTGTGCATGGGCATAGGCAAAATTAATTATGCTATGCCTTATCCAATCTCTGCTATAGGAGGAAAGGTTTGCCTATCAAAAGAAAGATTTGAAGCATCCAATACAAAAAAGTCACTAGGGTGATGAAAGCATCAAAAGTTCTAGTTTGCAAAGATTGGTCAATAATGGTCTTTAGAATGGAGGCAGGATGCCACGCAGATTGCTCCACAATTGAGAAATGTACTGTGCCCAAAACAGTGGTGGCCACAGAGAGATTTAGTGTAATATTCTTGTCAATGACCATTTAAGACCCAACCAAAATGAAATGCCAAAAATGGGTGCACATTACCCTAGAAATACTGGACCTTCTAGTCTGCGATAATCCTACCACATTCCCAGACAAACAATTGCATGGCCGACATCCTCTAAGTTTCAGAATATTACAAAAGTCACAGCGTACCTGGACTTTCAGCATGTATACTACCGGAATCACAATAGAACGTCTGTCATAATGTGCACCTTTATGAAAGGACAGGCCACTGATGCATTCAAAATAGGGGAATACTTCTCACATTGAATTTAAAGCAGTGATACAGCACATTAAACTTACAGGAAACAAGCAGTAAACGTTCAGCCTCTGCCTCTTCACGAGATCCTTGGCCGTGCTCTTCATCAACACAGCAATTTAATGCGTGGCTTGTCTGCTGAATAATGCGGAGAAGAGCAGCAACTTCCTCATTGAGGAGCTGTTAAAGGTATAAACAAAAACCACAAAAATGACATGGTCTGAAATTAAATGAGGTCTCCAATGAGAGAGAGAGAAAGAATTAAATTTTTTTTTTAAACCACACACAAGACCTTCTCTTCTTGCAGCCTCCCTCCAGAGCCTCTGACACATCCATCCACCTATACTGCACAACAGGCACCATTGCACCTTCAGCCCACCTTGATCTTTTCCTGCAGATTCAGGTTTCTGCTATCCAACGCACTTTCAGTTGTCCCTTCAGTAAGTCCCAGAAGGGAGGGTTTCTTTTGAGGTGGTATGCCATCGACCCCGGCTTGTGTGAGATTGCGCCGCAGAGATCTATATGCATCAATGCTGAAGGAGGATCAATGGAAGCAATTAGACAAACACTTCTGCACTCATTTCTAAACCTAGAAATTCCCCCATAAGTTTGGTTTTGCACCATTTACTCTTTGCTAACTCTGTCGTCTCGGTCCCTTGTTTTACCCTATTTCTGAGGTGTCTAACTTAGCGAGACAGAGGGCATTTTTATTAAGTGAGTTAGCCACTGGAAAGTGGCTTCTGGTTTTTAATATCACAGCAATGTTGCGAACCTAAACCTTCAAAGCAAAAAATACTTTTAGTCTGGGCAAAGTGGATACTCTGTCTTATTCCTTGCAACTGTTTATTTACAGTTTCAGGACCATCCATCCTTGTAATGTTGGACGTCTGAAGATCATTGTCTAGGTTTTCGAAAAGGAATTTCTAAAACATTGTTCTCCATAGAATAATGCATGATGAACTACAAACCTGGACGTTTGGACTTTGCTTTTCTGGGGTAGATGTCCTAAGAGGTATGTTTATGTAACAGCCATATTTCAAGATGACTTTTCCTACTGAAAAAGTTAAGCTCAAAAGTGTTGTGTTCAAGACTCTGTCATAGCTCAAAAAAGATACATTTTACAACTCAAGCATTGGGGTGATATTTTCCCATTAGTCTGATGGCTGAATGAGTCACAGTCAGCGAAGAGACAGACTATATTTAGCCCTCTATAAGTGCAGAGGAGGGTTATCAGTAATGAATACTCTAGTATGTTTAGGTTTCTCATTTTGTAATGCTGCTTTTGATCAAAGAGTTATTACAAATCGAATTTTGTCAATTGCTTGGATATACTTACAATAAAAAATTAGAGCGATAATAAATTCGCAAAACATAGTACATTTAAGCTAAGGTCTGAGCCAGATTAGCAATGGCGCGGATATCACAGACAGTCCATTTAAGGGACAAATAGTAAGGTATGTTTGTGAAGCCCAGTGTTCATTCCATTTTGAAAGTGTAGTCTACAAACATTCCTTGGTCAGAAGAAGGGCGAGAGGAGTAAAAGATTGAGGGACAGGCAGGCGTGTAAGGGGTTGATGTTTGCAACAGAAATAAGACATTTAAGACATTAGCTCTTGTAGCAAGCAGGGCTGAGAAAAAAAAAACATTGTGAAACTGGAAACATGCGACTCTCAGTGGGTGGGAAAGCAGGCAAAAGAAAAGGTTAGGAACATAAGTTTTAGACCACCCTGTGGAAAAAAGGTACAAGAAATTAACTGGATTTTCCCTATAGGTACTTGAGATTAGGGGGTCGGGAGGAGTTAGAGGGTAAGTCTTATAGACCATTTATTTAGAGAACTTTTAACCAATATTTCCAAGCCACTCGGATACTGGATACCAATGCCCCTAAAACAGAAATACTATGTTCAAATCTGATTGAAGCTTACACTACTATTTCTCACCTGTAGGGGGGACCAGCATCACTGTAAGAGGAGACCGGGGTGCTAGTGGTAGCAGTGTTATCGTTGGAAGCTTCACTGAGTTCCGGCAAGCTGGACACCACAGAATTCTATGAAAGAAAAATGGGGAACAATGGTCGGCAGTATGACAAGGCTCTCTACATTAAACATATTCCAATGGATTCTGAAGGTATGGCATGCTTGCAGTAAAAACACAGTAGTTTGTTATGTTCACTTCTAACGTGCACGAATCACCCCGAAAGGGGTATTAGTATAAGAAGAAAAAACACTTAATTCAGTTAATATTGTTTAAATAGTTGTATACTCTAGAAATCTTACTCCATTGGGCAGGGAGCTCTAGGCACTCAGGTGTTTATTTTAATTTCAAAATGCAACTACCGATCAGCACTTCAATGGCTTTAAGTTTGCTTGCTCTTTGGGAGTAAACTAGAATCTAGCAGTTCTCGTCTAAGACACCTCCAATCAAAATTTGTGGGAGGAAGAGTAACAAGCATTTGCAATGCAATAGGTCTTGCATTACTGAAAGTTTGAGCTATTGGTGTTGCTAAAAATAACGCAACGCCAATAACTCAAACTTTTAGTAATGCGAGACCTATTGTATTGCAAATGCTTGTTTTTCTATTTCTTTACTTTTGAAGCAATATCGGCACTCACAATTTAAAGATAAAGCGCGGGTGCCGCGATTGTATAAAAAGTAAAGAAATAGAAAAAAAGGCGTGTGGCTACAATACAATTTGGCCGCCCGGAAAGACCATTTTGTTTACTCATGTTATAGAGAGCATGGGGGGGCGGGGCAATTTACAACCAGCAGCCACGCTGTGAAACAAATGCTCCTGCTGTGTCTCAGGGAGAAGACCTCCTGTGCATTCATTGACAGGGTGACCCCTGGTGCCCCGCACTGATAAACAAGCTGCTGCCTGTCACAGCAAAGCCCCACTATCTTATAGGGCCTCAATATTAATGAAGCACAAGTTACTTCCCTTCGGGAAGGAGTAGTTTCTGTCCTGTAACTCCAGTTCTGTAGTGGGAGTATCTCTGTTATAGTCATTTATTTTTTATTTTATTTTTAGAGTTTTCTATAGCGCGAACTTGAACCGATTAGGTTATCAGAGCGCTGTACATAGCACCAGTTCCGTTACAAGTTATCACAGCAGTTTCCAAAATTCATAATCTAGTGAATCGTCCCGCCCATGTGCGTAGACCCCGGCAATCAAAAATAATCTCTTAAATTGTCAAAAAATGCAGAACTGCAAAGACACAAGAGAGAATTTAAAAACAAATAATGCAGCCTATATCCAAAGGCTACACTGTCCAGTACTTCAACTAGAAATTCCACCAAAAAAAACACACACACAACACAGCCTGCCCAGTTTCTTCCATAGAGAAACTTGCCTCTTCCAGTAAAAGCCTCTGGAATTATAGAGAGGAAGGCATGGACAGACAAGCCCCATAGGCTGCCATTATGTGGCTTGAATAGGATACTGTGCCTTTAAGAGAACTTTCCAAAAACTTCTCCTAGTATCCCAGAATGCACAGCAGGTCCCTTTTACTTTCAGTTCTTTTTTCCGGCTCCTGCTAACAGGACCCTGGCATTGAGCTCTCCCCTTTTCAAGGGTTTATATTGGATTTAAGTTCACTTTTTGATAAGTGTTTACAATTTATATTCTTGGTGTTTCCCTTCTCTCCTGTGTTTGTTCAGGCTTTTTAGGGCTCTAAAATGCCTGCTCTTTTCGACAAATGCCCAGCATATGTAAGGAAGAAGGCCAAGACTGATCCACACGACGTCTGCATTATTTGTCTCCCTGAAGCACATGTCCCTGAAGACTGTGACATCTGCCAGAACCTCTCAGCAAGGACCCTGAGGGAAAGGCTGAAGATTAGGCTTCAAGGCATAGAAGAGAGACCACTGCAGGCTGAAGGTGGGTCTGGGCAGGTTGGGAAGGTTCCCTCTGCCTCTGCTGAGGCCTCTGGGGGGCTCCCCAGAGGCAGGAAGACCAGCAAACAGTCCCGGTCTCCGTCGGCGTCGATTGCATCGACGACGTCGAGAGGGATGACGGCGGTGTGTTCCCCATCTCTCCGGGGCTCCGGGTCAAGACTGCGTGAAGATTCGACGTCGAAGGGCCTGGTTAGGCCTCCGTCGAAACCACTATCTACGGAGTCTTCGTTGTAGTCGACGTCCGCATCGAGCTATCGGCGTCGAAGGAGAAGCCACAGGCGTCGGCGCTCGTCGTCGAGGCGATACCGCCGGTCGCTGTCTAAGACTGTCGGCGTAGAGGGGATCCTCGGCGTAGAGTACGTAGAGGACCTTGAGAAAGTGGACGGCGTCTAGGAGTGGTGTAGGAAGAGGAGGTAGTGACACCGATCTTGGTGGAGGAACAGGAGGCATCTCCGGCCTAGGGGCAGGCCCATGCGGCGGGAGCGGTGGTGGTGGCTGTCCTGAAGGAGGAAGTGGTGGGAGAGGAGGATTGGCGGGAGGATCCTCCTTCGGTACAGGGGGAGGAGGCGTCTTCGGCCGTGGTGGTGTACATACCACCGAGTACACAGAGCACGGTGAACCAGCCCCTCCAGTATGTGATCGCCGTCTCCGGCGCCCTCCACCAGACTCAGGGTGACTTCTGGCGCCGCTTCGGGGAGTGGGAACGACTCCTCGACTCCGAACTTAATTTTTCCGGTGTCGAATGTCGCCTCCGCGACTCAGGCGTCGAACATCTCCTCCGCGACGTCGACCTCTCCTTCCTCGACGCTGAACGCCGCCTCCGCGACGTTGACCGTTCCACTCTAGACGACGAGCGTCGATTCCTCCTAGACGCCGTCCACTTTCTCAAGGTCCTCTACGCCGAGGATCCCCTCTACGCCGACAGTCTTAGACAGCGACCGGCGGTATCGCCTCGACGACGAGCGCCGACGCCTGTGGCTTCTCCTTCGACGCCGATAGCTCGATGCGGACGTCGACTACAACGAAGACTCCGTAGATAGTGGTTTCGACGGAGGCCTAACCAGGCCCTTCGACGTCGAATCTTCACGCAGTCTTGACCCGGAGCCCCGGAGAGATGGGGAACACACCGCCGTCATCCCTCTCGACGTCGTCGATGCAATCGACGCCGACGGAGACCGGGACTGTTTGCTGGTCTTCCTGCCTCTGGGGAGCCCCCCAGAGGCCTCAGCAGAGGCAGAGGGAACCTTCCCAACCTGCCCAGACCCACCTTCAGCCTGCAGTGGTCTCTCTTCTATGCCTTGAAGCCTAATCTTCAGCCTTTCCCTCAGGGTCCTTGCTGAGAGGTTCTGGCAGATGTCACAGTCTTCAGGGACATGTGCTTCAGGGAGACAAATAATGCAGACGTCGTGTGGATCAGTCTTGGCCTTCTTCCTTACATATGCTGGGCATTTGTCGAAAAGAGCAGGCATTTTAGAGCCCTAAAAAGCCTGAACAAACACAGGAGAGAAGGGAAACACCAAGAATATAAATTGTAAACACTTATCAAAAAGTGAACTTAAATCCAATATAAACCCTTGAAAAGGGGAGAGCTCAATGCCAGGGTCCTGTTAGCAGGAGCCGGAAAAAAGAACTGAAAGTAAAAGGGACCTGCTGTGCATTCTGGGATACTAGGAGAAGTTCTGGAAAGTTCTCTTAAAGGCACAGTATCCTATTTAAGCCACATAATGGCAGCCTATGGGGCTTGTCTGTCCATGCCTTCCTCTCTATCATTCCAGAGGCTTTTACTGGTAGAGGCAAGTTTCTCTATGGAAGAAACTGGGCAGGCTGTGTTGTGTGTGTGTGTTTTTTTTGGTGGAATTTCTAGTTGAAGTACTGGACAGTGTAGCCTGTTGATATAGGCTGCATTATTTGTCTTTAAATTCTCTCTTAAGTGTCTTTGCAGTTCTGCATTTTTTTACAACTTGAGATTATTTTTGATTGCCGGGGTCCACGCACATGGGCGGGACTATTCACTAGATTATGACTATACACTGAGATCCCCTACTACAGAACGATATATCTGTACGAAACAGTAGTTAGTGTTAGATTCCTTACCTTAGAATACCCCCAGGTGTCAGACTGGATCCGGAAAGTTTTGCGTAGCAGTACCCCTGCGGGTCGGTGGGCGTCATCTGCGGCTCCGCGTCAGTCATCGGCGTTGTGGTCGCCGGAATGACGTCAGAGAACTTAGACGCCGCCCCCGCGCGCTGACGTCAGTTCTTGTACATAGCTCTCCGCGCCAGGAACGCAGAGCCATGCCAGAGACCAACACTGGTGCCATAAAACTAGGGCCCTCAAAGGGAAATACCTTAACCCTAGATATCGGTCCGCAGAACGAGGAGGATGGGTGGGGCTGTAAGGACTTTAACACCAACTACTGTTTCTTACAGAAGTATCGTTACTGAAGGTAAGTAACTTGTGCATCTGAAAGAAACAGGTTAGTGTTGTAGATTCCTTACCTTAGATACCCCAGCAATACCAACCCCGGTGGTGGGCCTGCGGACCAAGATCACACCAGAAAGTCCTGGGAGAACAAAAGGCCGAAAAAGCCATCTCTCCGGACTTGGCTGTTGTGAGAAAGTGAGTTTCTGTCACAGTACAACCCCCCCCCCTTCCCGCACACACACATACACACACACACACACACACTTTTTGCCTGATACCTGATGCACTTTTCCTAGGTATGCCCTGGGTCTCTTCCAATCAGGTACCCAGAGCCTGTGTTCCTGCCCTAAAAACTATACTGAAGTCTAAACCCAATTGGCATCTCTGGCCACATATCAGCCCTTAGTAAATGGTACCCTAGGTACCCAGGGAATTGTGACCAGAGAAGACCCCCTAAGGGCTGCAGCACTTATTGTGCCACCCTTAGGGGCCCTGTACCCCGACACCCACACCCTGCCTTTGCAGGCTGAGTGTCTAGGTGCAGAACTAAAAGAGTCGACATGGCACACAACCCTGTGTGCCATGCCCACAACCCCACTGCCCTGGCATACATCAGCCACCCCTCTAGCTGGGTGCCCTATGCCAGTGGTGTGGGCACAGGTGCATGAGCTCTGTGACACTACAGTACCCAGGGCCATTCCTGGTCTCTGTAAGTACGGTGATGCCATTAAGAGTATATGGTGCTGGGAGGTTGTCATTACATACTCCACAGCACCATAATGGCTACACTGACAAGTTTGATATCAAACTTCTCAGCAAATGAAACCCACACTGATGCCAGTGTGGGATTTAATGTAAAATGCACTACAGAGGGCATTTAAGAGATCTGAGACCTAAACCTAAATCCACATCTGGGCTGAGTGGCTGCAGAGACTACCACACAGCAGACATATTGCTAGCCCCCTGGGTGGAGAGCCCCCGCTCTCCTGGACCTGCAACAATGCACATCCTTGGCGAGGTGCTAGATCTCCTCTCCCAGAATGGGCAGGGGGAAGCTTTAAATGCATGCTGCCTCTGTGAGCTTCTCCAGACCATTTGCTGTACCCAGCAACTGGCCCCCACCAGTCCTGGCCCCCACCAGTCCTGACTCCCACTCTGGCAGGAAGACTGGTGGGAAAAACTGTCAAGAAGGGGGTGCGCCAGCCTGTGCCAACCTCACCCCTCAGGTGGGGGAGACTAGGTAAAGCATGACCCCGGGCTCCGGCCATCTTTAAGATGGGAGCCCTGCCCAATCACAGCTAGGCTCCTGCCCCCCTCCCCCAGGAGAGGAGGAGGCTAGGGGGTGTACCCACCCCAGGACAGGGACCTATTGGTCCCTGTCCTTGCCCTACCTGTAACGCCCCATAATTCAGAATTTAGGGGCTCCCTGAACCTTCCTTCCTTAGATCCAGATACCGAAACAAGAAAGAAGAACAAGAAACAAGACCTGCCGTGCAGCTGCTAAGAAGAGGAAGACACCAACTGATTTGGCCCCAGCCCTACCGGACTTTCGACCCTCGAACCTACTCCTGCTAAACACCGGCGCCTCCAGTGGCCAGCAACCTCAAATACACCGGAAAACCTGACTGACTACCTGGGTCTCCCACGAGCAGTGGTACTGCTCAAAATCAAGTAACTAGCCCTGGCATCAGCCCGGAACCGCAAACCCTGCACACTCTGCACCCGCCAAGCCTGGCCTGTGCTGAAGTGAACCAAGACCCTGAGGACATCCCCCGGCGATTCTGACTCTGAATCCAGTGCCCAAGGACCCTCTTCGACGACCTAGACGCCTGCAGCCTCAGGACAAAGGACCCATCCGACCGCGACCAGCAGGGGGTAAGATTTCCCGACATCAAAAGACACCCCTGCATCCGGCACCCCACGGCCCCCTTTGGCCAACTCCTGGGTGCATACCTATCCTCCAAGATCCCAACTTACCCCTCGAAGTGTTGGCCGCTCCTGAAGGTCCACTGTCCCAGAGCATGCAGCTTTTGTTCCCATTTCAAGATCCTCATTGGATAACATTGAGGGCCCGACAGCTCAAAAGCACCCTGCACCCAGCCGCCCGAGTGCCCCTGGCAGTGCAACCTGTACCCTATTCTACTTCCCCATTTGCCCTGAGTAAGTGACCAGGAGCCCAGCTCCCACAGCCGTGTGGCCTGCTAGCTTGCAGCCACCCACAGAAGGCCCCCTGCCTCTCATTGGATAACATTGGGCCCAACTACCTCTGCACCCAGCCGCCGCTGTGGGTGTACTAACTGTACCTACCCGACCCTTGGGGATAGCGGAGTCTGTGCCCAGAACTTTAACTTCACCAGTCGAGTACTCACTTGAAAACTGATGACTCACTTTCCTGTCATAGGATAACATTGACTGGTTTGACAAGAAATATTTCTTCTGTGACGTTTTGAAACTTTAAAATATTCATCTAAAATCAGCCGAATGACAAATTTCGAATTACTCACCTGTGATCAGGAGAGAAGCCAGTGCTGTATCTTTTAGCCCATTACTGAACCGCAAAATTAATCACACCCGTGGTTACTAGTAATCTAAATTTCGTCCATAGGAAACCATCAACTGCTTTCTGTGAAATTTCTTCCGTCTGAAGTTTTGAAATGTTAAAATATTCACCTAAAAATCTGCCGAATATCGAAATCCGAAGTACTCACCTGTAATCAGTAGAGAAGCCAGTGCTGTATCTTTTAGCCCTGTACTGAAACGCAAAAGTAATCACAACCGTGGTTACTAGTAATCTAAATTTCGTCCATAGTAAACCATTGACTGTTTTTCTGTGAAATTTCTTCTACTTTTGAAAATTACAGATATTCCTTAACAATCGTACCAACTACTGAAACGTAATTGCTTACCTGTTTTAAGTAGAGACCCCCGTGCTGGACTTAGGAGCCCAGTCCAGTATTACAAAAGTAACGAGAACGTACTTTAGTTGCAATTTGATTTTCCTCCCATTGGATAACATTGCCAGATTTTCATTGAAAAGTTTCGAAGTATGAACTTTTGAAATCGCTTTATATTTCTTAAAAATCATAGCAATAGCCAATTCATTTTTGCTAAACTGTTTCCAGCTTAGACCCCAAGACTGAATGTATGATCCAGTCTTGGGACTACCAAAGTAATCGATAAAGTAACTAGCTGCATGTATGTAGAAAACCCATTGAGCTCAAAGTTAACTTGTGTTTACAATTGTGTTGCCTACTGCAACCATTGTACCTATTGTGTTTACAAAGTTTACTGCTTCTTGGCAAAGTAATTATATGAGAGTACTCATATCGAGAAAAACACTTTTTTATACCTGTTGGTTCTAAAAATAAAGCCATATCTTTTGATATAAAAACAATTGGCCCAGAGTTTAGTCCTAGAGTGTGTGAAACCTTTTGCTGACAGTGTGTACAACAAATTCTTTACACTATCCTCTCGTATTGCCTTACTGCTCGACCAAGCTACCACTTTAAAGAGTAAGGTCACACCTGGCTTTAACCTCTGGGGTTTATGGACTCTATGCACACTGTACCTTATTCTGGTCCAGTATATATAGAGCCACTTTCTGACAGCTGTCCAGGCAGTAGTGTCTAGCAAACGTATGCGAGGCCCACATAGCTGCCTGACAGATGTCCTGCAAGGGGACTCCCCGACCCAGGGCAGTAGTAGCCGCCGTGGCCAGAGTGGAATGGGCCCTCAGCCCAACAGGGGGCTCCTTTTTAGCCAAGGAGTAACAGACCGTAATCCACAACACGACCCACCGAGAGAGGATCCGTTTGTGCACCGCACGTCCCTTCTTCGCGCCACGTAACCAACAAAGAGCTGGTCGTCCACCCGGAACTGGCGTGTGCGATCAAGGTAGAAGGAGAGCGCATGTTTTGGGTCCAGACGGTGGAGCCTCTCTTCCTCCTAGGAGGGATGCGGAAAGAAGGTGGGCAAGGTGATGGACTGCCCAATGTGAAAAGCTGTAACCACCTTGGGCAGGAAAGAAGGACGTGTTTTTGTTCAAAGTCGGTTTTATTTTAAAACAAAAAAGAAAGTGAACCTAGGTCCACATGAACACAGCGTTAAACCTACAACCCACTTGGGCCGGCCACGTTATCATCAAGTGCCTCCCAGCGTAAAGAGAGGCAGTATTCAGGAAAGGAGAGACCGCATGCCGCCTACAACCCTTGCTGGGCCGGCCGCGAGTTCTATTACATGCAGTTATACGAGCTTGTTGTGGGGATTTCCAGGACCTATTGTAACATGTATAACGCGGGCTAGAGGCCCATATAATGCAAGTAGGAATAGAGGTATAGATGAAGATCAGGATAAGAAAAGGCGAGAGTCAGAAGAAGAAAGATAAGCTGTACAGGTAAGTGAGTGGGCAGACAAGACGCGGCGTGTGAGTGGCAATTATGATGGATATAGTACCTTGCGCTTTGCTGAGAAGAATGGCAGGGGAGACTGATCTAATTATGTGAGGAGTCTGCTTGGGTCTGACGGGTGTATGGCGTCCTCAAAGAGTGGTAGCTCTCTAAGCTTAGAAAGTAAAAGGCGTGAATGCTCTATTTTACAGAGGTACTGAACAAACGGTCTCCAGACAGCATTGAAGAAACAAGTTACTTACCTGTAACTTTAGTTCTCCAGTATTGGTAACTTTCATAGATTCCCATTGCTTGTATCATTCCCCGTCGTCGGAATGGGAGCCTCGGTAATAATATATATATATATATATATATATATACACACACACCTAGGTAAATACACCCTAATAGGTGTAAAAAAGTAAAAAATTAGGCTTAGGCCTCATTATCTTTTGTAGCCTATTGGTGTCATTATGTAAAAAGACCCAAAGTCACCTTAGCAACCAATCAGATCAGCCTCACCCTGTAGAACCTTCCTGAGAAAGCTCAGAGCCTCAGATTTTCGTAGCCGTTGCTTTGCCACATAATCACCTAGCTCTAAAGTGAGCTTTCCCAGGGGAGGCGGGTGGGCGCATGGGAATCTATGAAAGTTACCAATACTGGAGAACTAAAGTTACAGGTAAGTAACTTGTTTCTTACTCCAGTATTGGAACTTTCATAGATTCCCATTGCTTGTATCAGAGTAGATAGCAGTTAGCATACCTCAAACATTTCGTGCACAGTTACAGAATCATTACAAACTAATGATATCACAGATCATAACAACCACAAAGCAGTAACCAAAGCATAAAAAACGAAATGTTTGAAAGAACAGGAGGGAAGAGAGGAAAGCTCACCTCTTATTGGAAGAGATTTCTCAGGACTGCCTGTCCTACAGCCGAATCCTCCTTTGCAGCCGCCTCCAGGCAGTAGTGCCTCGTGAATGAGTGAGTACTGCTCCAGGTGGCCGCTCTGCAAATATCCTTTATGGATACTCCAGCAAACAGCGCTGTCGATGCGGAGATTGATCTTGTGGAATGTGCCTTCACCTGTCCTTGCAAAGGCTTGCCTGCCGCCTGGTGGCAGAACCGGATCGCACTTGTTATCCATCTAGATATCCCTTGTTTTGACAATGGAAATCCTTTCCTTGGGGCTCCGAAAGCCACAAACAGCTGGGGTGTCTTTCGAAATCCAGCTGTGCGTTGCAGATAGAATTTCAAACATCTCTGCACGTCCAGAGAATGAAGTGTCCTCTCAGCCTGGGTTGAAGGTCGAGGAAAAAAAGATTTCAAAACCACTGGTTCGTTAAGATGAAAGTCTGTTGGTACCTTCGGAATGAACTTGGGGTTCATTCGTAGGATCAATGTATCATTTTTGAACTGCAAGAAAGGTTCTTTGATAGTTAAAGCTGAAGCTCTCCTACTCTCCTTGCAGAGGTGAGTGCCAAAAGAAGCGCCACTTTCGATCTCATCAGTTGAGCCAGGACCACATTAAAGTGCCACACCGGAGGTGGGGGCCTAACTGGCAGAAAGACTCTAAACAGTCCTTTCAGGAATTGTTTTATTACTCTTGCTGATAATAGAGAAGGGCCCGATCTCGTTCTTCTATACCTGGAAATAGCTGCCAAGTGGACCTTGATGGAAGCATGAGCCAGGCCTGCCTGTGCCAAAGATAGAATGTATGGCAAGAGTTGATGCGGAGCTGAAGAGAATGGATGTACTTTTTCTCTCTGGCACCACAAATAGAAACTCCTCCATTTCGCTCTATATGTCTTATTAGTGCTAGGAGCTCGTGCCTGCGCCAAGATGTTCCTGCATTCTTCCGAGATGTCTAAATCCTTAAACTCTCTGTATTCAGGAGCCAAGCTGTTAATTGAAGCGAGCTCGGGTTCGGGTGGAGAACCTGGCCGTTGTACATTGACAAAAGTGTCTGGTTGGGTTGCAGATGAATGGGCTGTCTCTCCGATAGAAGCAACTCCGTGTACCAAAACTGGCGAGCCCAGGCAGGCGCTATCAGTATCATCCTGCACCTGTCCATCTTGAGCTTCTTGAGGACTCGAGGAATCAGGGGAAATGGCGGAAAGGCGTAAACAAACGCGCCTGACCAAGACATCGAAAGGGCATTCCCCAGTGACCCTCGATGGTGTTCCCTGCTTGCATAACACCGGCATTTCTTGTTCCCTGGTGTTGCAAACAGGTCGATCGCTGGGGTCCCCCAACGGAAGAAGATGTCCTCGACCACTGTGCTCTCCAATTCCCACTCGTGCGAGACTGCTCTCAGGCGGCTTAGCGTATCCGCCTTCGTGTTGCATACTCCTGGAAGGTGTTCTGCCACGAGCGTGATGTTCTGCGATATCGCCCATTCCCACAGTATTTGGGCTACCTGTGAAAGCAGTGGCGATCTTGTGCCTCCCTGCTTGTTGACGTAATGCATTGCGGTGGTGTTGTCCGTCCGCACCAGGATTGCCGAATTTGTAATCCTTGGGAGGAAAGCCAACATCGCCAATCGAATAGCTCTTAGCTCCAGAACGTTGATATGTAAGCGACGTTCTTCCGGAGTCCAGTGACCACTGACCTGGAGGTCTTGCATGACCGCTCCCCAACCCTGAAGAGAAGCGTCCGTGGTAATGACGTGAGGAGCCGGTGCAGCCCTGAAACTGAGTCCCACAGTGAGGTGAGATCTTTTCATCCACCATGAAACCGACCGTTTCATCTGCTGGGTAACCGTCACCCTGTCGTCGAACGAACCTTCCACTTGTCTCCACTGAAGGTCCAGTTCCTCCTGCAAGGGGCGCATTCACAGCCTGCAGTGCGGAATCAATTGAATACAGGATGAAATCGACCCTAGAAGAGATTTGTACATCCTGACTGTTATCCAACTTTTCTTTTGCAAACGAGTGGCTGACGACATGAGTTTCATCTGTCTCTCTTCCGATGGGAAGGCTTTGCACACCTGAGTATCGAGTATCGCTCCCAAGAACTTCACCGTATCTGCCGGCTGAAGAACCGATTTCTCCTTGTTGAGTTGTAAACCCAGATGAATAAAGAGGTTTAGGCATGTGT
This sequence comes from Lissotriton vulgaris, assembly GCF_964263255.1. NCBI lineage: Eukaryota > Metazoa > Chordata > Amphibia > Caudata > Salamandridae > Lissotriton > Lissotriton vulgaris. Next base: position 106,173 of record NW_028248537.1, read on the forward strand.
TCACTGCTTTTGATGCCTCTTGTAAGCTTGGAGCCTTCAGTAGCCAGTCGTCTAAGTACGGGAATACTTCCAGCGACTGTCTTCTCAGAAATGCTGCTACCGGGGCCAGCACCTTTGTGAATATCTGAGGAGCGGACTTTAATCCAAATGGGAGCACCATGAACTGGAAGTGACTCTTGCCTACTGTAAAGCGAAGGAAACGTCTGTGAGCTGGATGGATCGGGATATGAAAATAGGCATCTTCCAGGTCTAATGTTGCCATGAAGTCGCCTGGGTTCAAGAGGCGCAATATGTCCTGGAGTGAAATCATCCGAAATGACAGCTTGATGAGATAGGTGTTGAGCTCCCTCAAGTCCAGGATAGGACGCCACTTTTGCTTTGTTTTGCGGATCAGAAAAAATCTTGAATAGAAACCTTCTCCTCTTTGTGATAGGGGAACACGTTGGATCGCCCCCTTCTGAAGCATTTGTTGAACTTCCTTTTGTAGAAGGTTTAGATGTTTCGAAGTAGTGGCGTGGGGAGCTCTTGTAGGTGGAAATTCCTGGAATTCTAGAGTATGCCCATTTCGGATGATGTTCAATACCCACTGATCCGATGTAATATCCTCCCAGCTGCTCAGATGTTGTGATATCCTGCCGCCCACTGGAGATCCCAGAAGCGGAGGAACAGTTGGCAGAGTCAGGAGGCCGCTATTGACGCTTGCCAGCGTCCTTGCCCTGACGCCCCTGTCGTCCACGAGCGTTCTGGCGAGAGAAAGACTGGGTTTCCGACTGTCGCTGATAGTACTGATTGCCGTACTGAGGTCTGTACGACTGCGACTGCTGCGAGTATCGCTGCTGCTGATAACCTCCTCTTGGTGAAGTGAAGCCTCTTCCTCGTGCTCCACGGAACGGTGTTTTCCTATATTGTAGGTTTCCCAGAGCCCTTGCTGTCTCTGTGTCTTTCTTTATACCCTGTAGGGTCTCATCGACATGTTTCCCAAATAACATGTCCCCATCAAAGGGCAAGTCCAAAATCCTATTCTGGACCTCTGGCCGGAAGTATGTCGCTCGCAGCCACCCTTGTCGCCGAAGAACCGCCGCGCTGCCCAGAGCACGGAAAGAGATGGTGGTGATGTCAATCGCGCAGTCAATCATTTCCGAAGAGGAACGTTGCCCCTCTTCTAGAAGTTTCTGTGCTTCAGCTCTAGGGTCATCCGCTAGCAGGTCCACATAGTGTGCCACATCACTCCACATCTGGCGGTCGTATCTTGCTAGGATCGCCAAGGCATTCGCCGCTCTGACCAATAAGCTAGCCATCGACGAAAAACGCTTCCCCGCGTTGTCTAACCTTCTACCCTCCTTGTCTGGTGGAGTTGTGAGGGTGGCCGAAGGATTCCGCGAATTCTTTTGCGCCGCCTGCGATATGACCGAGTCTGGTCTAGGTTGTCCAATCAAGCAGGCGGGACTGTCATCAGGAGCTTTATATTTTTTCTCCAAGCGCGGAAGAGTTGGAATGACCGTCGCTGGGGACTGCATCACCTTCTTTCCTTCCTCCCATATGTGTTCTACAATGGGAATCGAACGCACCGCCTTACGGTATGCCTCTTTAAAATCGTACAAGAAACAATCCGTAAATGTTGTAGGCATTGTTAGCTTAAAGCGTGCTGTGGCTCTTTCCATCAAACTGAAAAAACCGCCTACATCCGCCGGAGGCGAATCGACCGGGTCTGGTACTGGTGAAGCCGGATCCGGAGCTATATACTGGTTCCATTCGTTATCAGGGTCTTGATCCTGGTTCTGCCCCGTTTCATCCTCATCCGAGGTATCCACTTGGACTTGCTGAGGATATTCCCTCTCATGTTCCTCCTGTGCAGGCAGTACTGACTGTGCTGCCACCACCTGCGGTTGAACCTGCGCTTGACCTTCCACTGGTCGCGACCCTTGCCTGCTCCTATACTCCTCCAGCATTGCCCTTAAGTCTGTCAAAAGACTCATAGGCATCGTTACCATGCCCTGCTGTGGTTGGGTTTCCTGGTATGCGACCTGCCTTTGTGGTCGCTGTTCCTTTTGATAATAATACTCCTCATCTAAGTCCGAATCATGGTATTTTATATTCAACTGAGATGGACTGTATGCATCCCCATACATCTCATTCTCCTCCTCTGAGTAGTCCTCTTCATCCAACAAAAGGGCTGGAGGTAATGAAGGCACCTTCCTAGGTGAAGTCATATCTGGAGTTATCCTCCTCTTTCTGATGCTTTCTGTAGCACCTGCCGTCGACGGCGTTGAAAACAAATCCACCATTTCCTTATTTTGAATCGTCGTCGACGGGACCGTCGACAAGAGTCCCTTCACCATCGACGGGATCGTCGACGGAACTGTCATCGTCGACGGGCTCGTCGTCGTCGACGGGATCGTCGCCGTCGAGATTGCCACCGTCGACGGAATAGTCATCGTCGACGGGATGGTCTTCGTCGACGAGGTGGTAACCGTCGACGTGGTTATCGTCGTCGACGCTGTCGTCGATCCAGTCTTCGTCGACGGAATCGACGTCGAAGTCTTCGTCGACGCTCTCGTCGTCGTCGTCCTAGTCGTCGCTGGATGGCTCGTCGACGACTGAGGAGAAAAATTCACCTCAGATGCTTTAGAGTCTTTCTTGACCACTGTAGAGGCCTCTACAGTCGGTTTTTTGAAGGACTTGGCTACTTTTTCCTGGTGGGAAGGCCCAGCCGAGCTCTCATCCAGTTTAGCCTTTTGCACCTGCGGTGCTTGCCTTTCCCTCTCCTTTACACTCACGTGAGGAGATTAGTTAGGCCCTGGCTTGCCAGACCTATCAGAGGTCCCACGCATAGCCTTTGAGGGGGGTTCAGTTGAAATCTCCACAGATGATCCACCCCTCTTCAACGATGTCTTGGAAGATGATGATCTGGCATCTTCCTCATCACCAGAAACCACTACTTCCCTCCTTTCCAACTTCCTGAGCCACAGAAGCAGCCTTCCTTCACGATCACGGAGGGTTTTCACTGGCATTCTCCTGCATATACTACACCCCTCTGCCTTATGGTCTGGGTATAGACAGTATATACAGTCACTATGTTGATCTTCAGCATAAAGTCATTTTTTGCCACAAGTGGCACAAGACCTGAAAAGGCTCTTTTCCTTATCCGCCATGACAAAGCTGAAAGAAATCCTTTCAGAAAAACTGTTTAAACAGTACCTCAAGTAGAAGTTAGAGCAGAGCTCTAAGGAGACTCCCTGTCACCAACGATGCGGTAGAAAATCTGAGGCTCTGAGCTTTCTCAGGAAGGTTCTACAGGGTGAGGCTGATCTGATTGGTTGCTAAGGTGACTTTGGGTCTTTTTACATAATGACACCAATAGGCTACAAAAGATAATGAGGCCTAAGCCTAATTTTTTACTTTTTTACACCTATTAGGGTGTATTTACCTAGGTATATATACATATATATTTTATTACCGAGGCTCCCATTCCGACGACGGGGAATGATACAAGCAATGGGAATCTATGAAAGTTCCAATACTGGAGTAAGTGGGTGTCTAGTGCGTGTAATGGTGCTGTGAGGAGTTCCATAGTGAGTACATGCCATAAGCATACAAACCAGGCAGCAATCGGGGGTGGCTCTGCTTTTTTCCAGTAGAGTGCTATAAGTTGTTTAGCTGCCCCAAGCATGTGTAGTGCTATGGTCCAGTCGCTGCGAGTGAGCGCTTTGATGTTCTCCGGTTTAAGGCCTAGCAAGATTTTGGCTGCAGATCCATTGAGTCATAATTTTGTACGCATTTTGGCTCTGGGGAATGTCTCGATGAACCCTAGGTATGTCTTGCCACAGACTATTCCACTGTGCGAGCGTGATTTCCCTATCCAACACCAGCTGCCATTGGCGTGGAAATGAATGCGTAGTTAGCTTTGGGGGATGTTGCAAAGGACGTGTTTTTAACACAACTTTGTCCGAATGGACGGAAAGGAAAGGAGGCTTAGAAGAAAGCCTGGTGCTCACTCACTCTACTGGCAGAGGTGATGGCAACCATGAATGCAGTCTTAAGAGTCAGAAGATTAAGAGGACAATTGTGAAGTGGCTCGAAAGGAGCGCACATCAGATAAGTTAGAACAAGGTTTAAGTCCTACTGAGGCATTAAGTCCTACTGAGGCATCACGAAAGGAACAGGAAGAAACATGTGCGTGATGCCTTTCAAGAATCTATTTACAACAGGGGACTTGAAAAGGCAGACATGGCTGAGAGGTAGATCTTGATAGTGCCCAGAGCAGAGCCCTGCTGGGCAAGAGAAAGAAGGAAGAGGAGAACCTCAGAAAGAGGGGCAGAGAGAGGATCCACAGCATTTGCTGTGCACCATGCCACAAATGTATTCCACCTGCAGGCGTATACCGTTTTCGTGGAGGGACGCCTGGCTGCCAGAATCACATCACAGACTTCAGGAGGCAAGTCAAATGGCCTCAACTGCCGCCGCTCAATCTCCACGCATGGAGGTGGAGGCTGGACAGGTTCGGGTGGAGGACCGTCCCCTGCTGCTGCGACAGAAGGTCCTCCTGAAGAGGCAGACGAATCGGGGGATCGACTGACATGCTGAGTAGCTCGAGATACCAGTATCTTCGTGCCCAACCCGGAGCCACAAGGATGACTTATGCCCGGTCTCGCCTGATCTTCAGCACTCTGGGCAGAAGTGGTATAGGCGAAAAAAGTGTACAACGACCCCAGCTCCACTTGCGACGAAAAGCGTCTCAGAGAGAGTGCCGCCTTGGAAATTCCAACTCGCAGAACTCATGACATCACGCCTTCTCGGTGGCGAATAGACCTAACCAAGGCTCTCCCCACTGCTGAAAGAGACCTTGCGCGACAGAGTTCAGACGCCATTCGTGATCCATCATGCACCGGCGGCAGAGTTCGTACACCCTGACGTTCAGGGAACCTGCCAGGTGTTAAACCACCAGGGTGACGCCATGTCCAGAGGTGCAGAACCTCCTGAAAGGGCCCACGACCCCACCCTGCCCTGTTTGTTGCAGTACCACATGGCGGTGGTGTTGTCCGTGAACACCTGCACTACACTTCCCCGGACAGAGGGAAGGAATACTTTCAGTGCAAGCCGCGCAGCTCCATAAGGTTGATGTAGAGCCGGGACTCCGCCGGATACCAGAGGCCTCTGACCTCCCTCTCTCCCATGTGGCCTCCCCATCCCAGGAGAGACGCATCTGTCACTACTACGTGCTCCGATTGTGGGAGAGAGAGAGAGAGAGATCTGCCGCTGACTTTATCGCGGTTCGTGAGTCACCACTGCAACTGTTTTGCAGTGCCCTCCGAGATCCGGACGTAGTCTGCCAGGTTGCCCTGATGCTGTGCCCACTGAAACTTGAGGTCCCACTGCAGAGCCTGCATCCCGCCACCAGGCGTGATGCACCAGAAGGATGCAGGAGGCCATCAGCCCCAGGAGCCGCAGCGTCAACCTGACCGAAACCCGGGATAAAGGCTGAAAGATCGGAATCTGGGCTTGAATATCCCGAACCTGCTGTTTGGGGGGAAAAAACTCAAAACTGCGCTGAGTCCAGAACTGCTCCAATGAAAAGGACCTTCTGAGAGGGGCACAGGTGTGACTTAGTCACGTTGATGGAGAACCCCAGCAGGTGCAGGAGGTCGGCCGTAGTCTGGAGGTGGCCGACTACTGTCTGGGGCGAGCCCGCCTTCAACAACCGATCGTCGAGATAGGGGAAGACTGAAACCCCTAATCTACGCAGATGAGCTGCGACCACCGCCATCACTTTCGTGAACACCAGTGGGGTGCTGGTAAGGCCGAAGGGGAGCACAGTAAATTGAAAATGCTCGTGGCCTACCGTGAACCGCAGGTAACGCCGGTGGGCCGGCAGGACAGGGATGTGGAAATAATTGTCCTGCCAGTCCAACGCTACCAGCCAGTCTTCTGGGTCCATAGCAGCTAGGACCTGAGCCAAAGTCAGCATCTTGAACTTCTCCTTCCAGAGGAAGCCGTTGACGCTCCTGAGATCCAAGATAGGGCGTAGGCCCCCTTTGCCCTTCTTGGGTACCAGAAAGTAGTGGGAATAGCAACCACGTCCTACTGGCCCAGGAACACGCTCGACAGCCCCCTTGGCCAAAAGGGCCGTAACTTCCTCATGCAGAATTTGCAAGTGATCCCCTGACACGCGGTGGTAGTGCGGTGGCATGGCTGGAGGGGTCGCCTCGAAGGGGAGGGAGTAGCCCCTTCGGACGATTTGCAGCACCCACCTGTCCGATGTGATGGAGCACCAGTGGAGGAGGTGATGGCGAACCCTGCCCCCCCCACTGGCATCGAATGGGCCTGAAAACTCTGACTAGGAGGATTTTGATGCAGATCCTGCGGGGGCAGGTGTGGACTGGCCTTGCCAGTGTCTCCTGGCACCGCCACGGTGGTCACCACGTGTGTAACCGCGTTGAGGTTGGTTCTGCGGCCTGGAAGTGTGGGGGCACTCCTTCCTTGGCCACGAAAGGCGGAGGTCTGCTGGCGTTGGCCGAGGTCCAAGGACTTGGCCGTAGCCCTGGATTCCTTAAAACGTTCCAGCGCGCTGTCCGCCTTGTCGCCAAAGAGGAGACGGCCATCAAAGTGCATGTCCATAAGGGATGCTTGGACATCGCCCGAAAAGTTAACAGACCTCAGCCAGGCGTGGCGGCGAACCACCACCGTCGCAGCATTCGCCCTGCCTAGCGAGTCCGTGGTATCCAGTCCACACCGAATGGAATATCGTCCTGCATCCCTTCCCTCCGCGAGGGCTTTGCCTTGACCTCCGCCGAGCACTGCGGCACCACTTCTGCAACCGTATACCACAGAGTGGGAATAACGGCCCAGAAGGCAGGTAGTGTTGACAGACCACAATCCCAAACTAAATGGGGAGAACAGCTTCTTACCGAACTGGTCGTACCTTTTGGATTCCCGATCCAGAGGGGCGGTCGGGAATGCGGTCTGGGAAGTTGGGGCCTGGATCACCAGGCTCTCAGGGGTGGAGTGAACAGACTGGAAACTGGGGTCGCCCGGAGCCGGGCGGTGGAGTCAGGCCACGTTACGATCTACAGGGAGGCCTGTAGAGGGCTTGGACCAGGTACCCAACAGAACGTCAGCGAGGGCCTCGTTGAATGGCAGGAGAGGCTCCAAGGAGCTTGCCTGCGGCTTGAGTACCCCAGTGAGGTTAGTCATTGCGGCCGCGACTGGGAGCTCAAGGGCCAAGGCCGTGGCTGCCCTAGTCAACACCACTCAATAAGCAGCCCCCTCCTCCGTAGCCACCGTCGGAGAGGAGACAAAACCAGTGTTGGGCGAAGTGTCCAAACCATTGGCCTCCCCCAGTTAGCCTCCCCAGTCCTGGCTCAACTGGCACTGCAATGCCAGAGGGTCCTCAGACCCCTCCCAATCCCCCTCCTGAAGGTCAGGAAGAAATGATGGAGCCGGATCGTCGGTGAAGGGCTCAACAATCGGCATAGAAGACGGCGCCAGGTGGCGCCGGTCCGATGCCGGATCCGGACTGGGGACGACGCTGCCCGAGGACGGCGCCGGGGGCGACACCCTTGGTGACGACGCCAGCGGTGGTGGGGTCCTAAGGTCGACCGGATCCAGGCCTGGATCCCGAGGAACCCTGCGTCGTCAGGACCAAAGTAGTCGACGGCGCCGAAGCAGCCGGCCCGCATGGGCTCCCAGACGGGTCCGCATCTCTGGTGGAGCGGCGTGGGTTGTGAACGGCTACAGTTGTCTCAGTGTTTGAACCCGGGCATCCCTACCAGCACCGGAGTAGAGATAGACTCTAAAAGATCCAAAACAGATCAAAAAAAGTTAGTCAAAAAGTGACTTGGAGTACTGCTCTTCCCAGATCTGCGCTTCCTGGCGCAGAAAAAAGAACTGACGTCAGCGCGTGAGGACAGCGTCTAAGTACTCAGACAACGTCATTCTTTCAGATTTGTGATTTATCTCACGCCAATCACACGCCACGGCCTTTGCAAAAGCCACAGCAGGAGACCTATCCCACTGGGTAAACATGACCCACGGAGGGCAACAACAAATACATGCTCTTTAATCTCCCCTTGGTTCCAACAAAAGTGATTTTTCTAGTATTCGCGCACACCACTGGTACCATGTGGCTTTACCTACCCTGGCGGTCTGTTCATACACTGCCATCCAAGTGTTGGGGCAAGTGCACAATCCCACGGTTCCACCTGGGGATCAAACCGCCGCATACAACGCCCCCACACACACACAGTCCCACCTCTTCCTTGCTGGGCGGGGGTTTTCCCGGTCCTTTCGCACTAGTGCAGTGAGCGCATCATTAAACAGTGGCCACTGAATGCTCAGCTGGGATGTGAATCACGTTTTGAATTCGGCTTACAATTTAAGAATGGTCTGTATAATATGCTGGTTTGGCAGTACACTGCAGGTGTTTCAGGTTGAAGGTTCCATATTAAGTAAAGTGTGTGTGGTAGTGCAGGATGTGCGTTACCCGTTTCCACGTTATGGAGGGAAACAAGTTAAGGTATAAACATAAACCAGTGGTGAGTTGGTTGGAATAGTCGTGTGATAAAAGACGGGACACCAAGTATTCGGTCTGTAAAATGAGATGCGGAGCTCGCTGGTATAGACTCCTGCCGAGTTAGCAAGAAGGCAGGTGATTTGCTAACACCGAGTACTCTGCTCCCTGGGACCATCTAGTTACCCGGGAGTACGCGGCTCCTAATGGAACAGCCACGCCCGGTCCTGACGGGGCAACAGCGAGGACCGCCCCCTGCTGCCCTGGTGTTAATCACAGCTGCATTTTGGCCGGAAGCTCCTCTAACATCTGGGCCTGGCCTGGGAGCCCGAGAAGGCTCACAGCCTCCCCCACAGGTCAGGCCGGCCGAAGATAAATGAGCCAAGAGACGCAGGGAGAGGCTGCCACAGGAAAAAGGGGGCCGGGTACAGTTTGTTCGGAATACATGGACTCTGCTGCATGTGCTTAATAATCCAAAGCTGCAGGTGTCAAGAGGTCTTCTTTAATCACTTCCCTTACCAGTGAAGGGGCGAATTAACTGCCTGGGCAGTCTTTGGGTGGTCCCAGTAAAAGCAGACGGTTTGCGAAAACCATTTCACTAATTTTTTTATTATCACGGTCAGTCGACACCGCAGGGTGTGTGATCTGCTGCCCATGTGAAACCAGCACCTGACCACATTCTCACAGACACACTAAGCTTCTTGGCGCTTTGAAGTGTGCCGCCCACCTCAGAGGCCGGATAAAGTTGGCAACTCGCATTGCTGGTGAAATGAATACGAGAATATTAAACAGGTTTAACACATCACTAATATCGAACAGAGTTCTCACCCGCTAATAAACAATCAGCCTTTATTGATTGATTACAACATTTTTAATTATTCACTGCATTTTGCAAATCATCTTACAAACAGAATGTTAAATGCTATTAAATGACTATCTCTAGCGCTATAATTCGACCAGTAACATCAATAAAATATATTCACATTGACTAAGGTGTAAACGTGAACGGGATTTGTGAAGTTGCTCAGATGTGCTGTCCTGGTGGTATATACAAGGTTCATTTCCAATCTCTCAACACTTTTGCCAGCGAGACAGGATGGTTCAGTAGAAGACGAGAATGGGATAAATGTCAGCCAAAGCGTTAAAAACAGGAGCTGCTACAAATACCATATTTACATAAATGGCAATTTCATTAATAAAGAGCAAGGCCGTTTTCTTCCAGCTGCTTTTCTACTTGTGCCATGCTTTTTGTGATTCTATGTCAGGACCGGAGGCTTCAGATTATGCTATATCTTCCTTCGCTTTATTAACATAAAGAAACCACAGCAGCTCAGGAAAAGATATAATAAGAACAAAAAATGCTTTAAACATAAAGCATTGACGTAATGTTCAACAAAAAATCAACAACTCCCAAGAGTCTCTTTGCTTATAATAATAGTCCATAGTCCTTTGTCTCTGTCCATCATCACTATATAACCGGACTTCCCATCATCTTCCTCCTCTTTCTTCGCTGCTCCCGCAGCCAGATAAGTGCTTTTTCTATTTTGTCTTCTCTTATTGTGATTTATTATCTTGTGTGCGGTCTTTGGGGACTCCTTGCATGGTTTATTCCCTTTCAGAGTCCCCGGTTGCGGGAACGTTCTATCGTTCCTACGCGACTTTATTCCCACTTGTGTGCGGTGTGTACATAGACCGCACGGGGGCGGCCTGTCGCTTCGCCAACCCTCCGGCGCGCCTCCGCGGTGTGAGGAGCCACGCCGTGGGGTCTGCTTGCGCAGGGGCCGACCCTCGCGTACCCCTCTGACACCTGGTGATCCAGGTCTGTACTTTACCAATTTTGACGCCCTCTGGGGTCTGTATAGAGGTTCTGACCGCGTGAATCGCCTTCGGGCGAGACCTGTGCACCTCTTTACCCGTGTGTGGCCTAGCGCGCTTGAGGGGTACGTAGACCCGGTCCCGGCGTGGAGGGTCTGCGCGCTTGGGGGTTGGTGCAGCCCACCTGCCACGTCAGCTGGCCCAAAACGTGATCGCAGCCGCTGGGCCTGCCCACATTCGAGAACTTTCTCGGTTGCCGCCCTCTTGGGTGCCCCGCATTTGCCCCTTGGTTCCGAGATGGAAGGGGAGTACGACGAGGAGGCCTGCCCCTATCTGCAGGATGATGAGTTTTATCAGGCGGTGGACAGCTCCATCTATCGTTGCGTGACGGAGGTGGTGGGGCCCATGGAGGACCGCCTTTCTGCCCGCATCGTGGAGGAGTGTGCGAAGCTGGCAGCGTCGCAGGTGCCTCCGTCCCCCGAACTCCCGGGGACGTCCGGCGGGTTACCGCCCGCTCCGAAGAGGCCCCGTGGTGAGGGACCTTCATCGGAGGCCCGGGGCGTGGACAAGGGCGCTTTCGAGCGACTTCGCGACTCCTTCCTGGCTAAGGCGACGGCGGGGCCTCCGGCGCCCTTGGTGGACCCTGGCACTTCGGGCGACGTGTCTACTGCGCCCGCCTCCCCGATCTACGACTCTCCGGACACGGATGACGACGGGGAGTCGACCCGTTCTTGGCTTCCGGCACCTTCAGCGAAGGAGATGCCCCGAGACGAGTCGGGCATGCTGGATCCGGACGAGATCGTCCACCCCCGTTCCGCGGCCTGGGCCCCGGGGGAGACGGTGGCGAAGTTCGTCGCGGGCAGACTGCGCAAGCCCCTGGAGAAGGAGGCGAGGGGTTGCTTGCGCGGGGAATGCCCTCGGCCTACACTGGAAGGGAAAGTGGCCATGACACCAGAATTGGACCCCAAGATGGCCACCTTCCTGGCGAAATTCATGAAGGACCCCAGGAAGGGGATCGACCGGTCCTGGCGGGCCTGCCAGGACAAGCTGTTGGATGCGGTCGGGCCCGCCACGAAGATCCTCGATATGGCGGAGGAGGCCCGAGCGAATGGCACCGCCATTTCACCGGAGGTGCTCTCCAACTGGGCCCAGAGGGTGATCGTATTTTTGGGCAACGCCAACTGTGCCCTGTCCACGGAGAGGCGGCGTTCGCTCCTTATCAAGCTGGATCCGAAGCTGGGGGACCTGGCCTCGTCGGAGGCAGGTGCCGTGGCCCAGGGTGGCCAATTCGGTGAGCCTTTCATCCGCGAGCTGGGAAAGTTCGTGAATACGTTCACGTCGCTGGACAAGGCCCAGTCCAGCATCAAGAGGGTGTTCCACCAGCGTTTTTCTGGAGGGGCCGGTCGCGGCAGGGGCCGCGCGATCGGCCGTGGTCAGCAGACCAACAACCGTGGACAAGGCTCCGGAAGAGGTCAGTACCAGACCTCGGCCAACTACACCAACTTCTACCCCACCAGGGGACAACGCTATGGTGGCAGAGGGTTCAAGAAGAACTCCGGACAAGGAAATGCCCCCGGTAAGTGTACTTTGCTTAGATCAAGTGCCGATTGGGGGGCGGCTGGCAAGCTTTTACGGGGAGTGGGAATTGCTCACTGCCGATGCTTGGGTTTTGCAAACTGTGAGAGGTTTCCATATAGAGTTTTACGACCAGCCAACTCAGGTGAGGCCCCCGCGCCCTATGGTTTTTGCAGATTCCGACGCGCGCTTGATAGACGAAGAGGTCTCAGACTTGCTGCGCAAGGGAGCCATCCGTCTATCAACGCGCCACCCACGTGGGTTCCTCAGCAACGTCTTCTTGGTAGACAAGACAGATGGGGGCAAGAGGCCTGTGATCAATCTCAAGGAGTTCAATGGGTGGTTGGTCTACCGTCACTTCAAGATGGAGGGGATCCACCTCCTTCGGGACGTGCTCCTCCCTCGGGATTGGATGGTGCGACTGGATCTCAAGGATGCCTACTTGGTCGTTCCCATCCACCCCCCTCATCGTCGTTTCCTACAATTCCTGTGGGACGGCAAGGTGTTCGAATTCACCGCCCTACCGTTCGGTCTCTCGTCGGCCCCGTGGTGCTTCACGAAGGTCCTCCACCCGGTAGTGGAGTTTCTCAGAAGTCAGGGGGTCCGGATGTTAGTATACTTAGACGACATCCTCCTCATGGGACAGTGCCCAGAGGTACTGGCGGGACAGCTGCGTCAAGCTGTCGGCCTGCTTCAGAGACTGGGGTTCGTCATCAACGGCTTCAAGTCGGTTTTGGTTCCCACTCAGCAGATCACCTTTTTGGGTTTGGTGGTGGACTCGGTACAGGCGGTCTTGAGCCTGCCGGGTCGGAAGGTCGCAAAGATACGACACCTGCTCCGGCAGACGATCGCGAAGGATCGTACGTCACTGCGCCATGTCGCCAAGGTGGTGGGTCTTCTGTCGTCCTCCATCCAGGCGATTTTCCCGGGCCCGCTGCACTACAGGGCTCTTCAGCGCCTGAAGGCGCAGCATTTGCGCCGGGGGATGTGTTACGATCAGTGGGTCCCTCTCACGGACGAAGTGAAGGAGGAAATGTCATGGTGGCTGTCTCACATGGAGGCATGGAATGGGCGAGCGATCTTCGGTTCGGCTCCGGACCTGATCGTAGAGTCCGACGCCAGCAGGTCGGGCTGGGGCGCCCGGTGCGGGGATTTTTCCACCGGCGGCGCCTGGTCGTCAGAAGAACAACAATTGCATATCAATTGTTTGGAGCTCCTTGCGGGCTCCTTCGCAGTTCGCTGTTGGACCAAAGATTCAATCAAGGCTTGTGTCCTGCTACGGATGGACAATATTTCGGCGGTCCGGTATGTGAACCACCTAGGAGGTCCTCGGTCCCGCGCCTTGGCGGACTTAGCGAAGGACTTCTGGGATTATTGCCTGTCTCGTCACATTGCGGTGACGGCGGAGTATCTGCCAGGTCAGTGCAATCAGGTAGCGGATTGGCACTCTCGCCATCTCAGGGATGCCAGCCAGTGGAAACTGGATCCGGGAGTCTTCCGGTGGCTACACTCCCTCTGGGGCCCCTTCTCGGTGGACCTCTTCGCGTCCCGTCTCGACCACCAGCTGCCGCGGTTCTACAGCTGGAGGCCGGACCCTCTGGCGGAGGCCACGGACGCGTTCTTGCAGGATTGGAGTCGGGAACAGCCGTTTGCGTTTCCCCCGTTCTCCATGATCATGCGAACGGCGGCTCAAATACGCCGCCAGGGTGCGGAACTGGTGTTGGTTACACCGCTGTGGAGGTCTCAAGTATGGTTTCCGGTTCTTCTGGAACTTTCTTGGGATTTTCCAATCCTACTCCCCCTGTTTCCTCTGCTCCTGACGAGCCCGGATCAGGAACCTCACCCTCTCGTCATGCAGAACACTCTCCGCCTCGTGGCGTGGAGGCTCTCAGGAGACGCTGGACGCTCCCGGGCCTTTCGGGGTCAGCTGCGCACTTGCTCTCCAAAGCATGGGCCGATAGTACGATGAAGCGTTACAGATCCGCTTGGCTTAAGTGGATGCGTTGGTGTTTACGAAGGGATTTGGATCCCATGGTCGCCGGCCTTGTTCCCGTGCTGAATTTTCTGGCTCATTTGGCCGACAAGGGTTTGGCGTATAGGACGATCAATGCTATCCGGTCGGCGATTTCTGCGGGCCACGATAACATCGATGGCCATCCGGTAGGGGAACACCCTTTTGTGTGCCGGCTTCTGCGAGCGGTTCGCCTCGCACTGCCGCCAGAACCCAGGTATTCCGTCCTTTGGGACGTCAATCTGGTTCTGAATCTGTTCCTGTCGTGGCCAGCGAATTCTTATCTGTCTCTTAAGGAGCTCTCGGCGAAATTAGCCATGTTGTTATGTCTGGTCTCTTGTAGGCGCGTCTCGGACGTGCGCGCGCTGGATGTTTCTGCACGCATTTTCTCCCCGGATGGGGTTACCTTTACGGTGGGCCGACGCACTAAGACGTCGTCGCGTTCCATTTCTTATCCAGCCTTTACTGACACTCCTAAGTTGTGTGTCGTGCAATGCCTCAAAGCATATGAGGACCTGACCTTGGATCTGCGCCCTCCGGGCGAGCGTCAGTTGTTGATTGCCCTGCGGAAGCCACACAAAGCTGTCTCCTCTCCCACTATTGCTCGGTGGGTGCGTTGGGTCATGCAGGAAGCGGGCATCAATACTTCTCTCTTTGGAGCACACTCCGCCAGGGGGGCCATGGCCTCTAAGGCATTCTCGGTGGGTGCTCGTCTGGAGGACCTTATGCGAGCGGCGGACTGGTCCTCGGATTCCACCTTCAAGAGGTTTTATTTTAAGCCGGTGGTGGATTTGGCTCAGTTGGTGGTAAGTAAGCTTTAAACTAGCATAATCTGAAGCCTCCGGTCCTGACATAGAATCGAAATTTGCCTAGCTTACGTAACGGTAAGTTTCAATTCTATTAAGGACACGGAGGCGAGGATTATCCCACCCGGACTACGGTGGTGTCTCTACCCACCCGTATGGCAGTAAGTAAAGCGTTTTCCTTTACGTTGTCGGTACTGTGTTGTTCACTGAATGCTCCTCGCCTTGTTGTCGCATTTTCCTGGGCCACCTCGCTGATGCTGTTCCTTTTTTGGCAGGCAACGACGGTGCTAAACAGGACCAATGAGGCTTAAGCGTGATCTGCGCGAAGAAAGAGGAGGAAGATGATGGGAAGTCCGGTTATATAGTGATGATGGACAGAGACAAAGGACTATGGACTATTATTATAAGCAAAGAGACTCTTGGGAGTTGTTGATTTTTTGTTGAACATTACGTCAATGCTTTATGTTTAAAGCATTTTTTGTTCTTATTATATCTTTTCCTGAGCTGCTGTGGTTTCTTTATGTTAATAAAGCGAAGGAAGATATAGCATAATCCTCGCCTCCGTGTCCTTAATAGAATTGAAACTTACCGTTACGTAAGCTAGGCAAATTTCGATTCCCTTCAACAGTCACGGACAAACCTAGTTTAAGTGATGCATATAATGTGTTGGGGTTTTTCGCAATTGTGAAACAAACACGCCCTCAAGTGGCACGCGCGCCACGTGCTTTCAATTATCGGGCCCGGGCACGATAATTGAAACCATATGGCCTTTGGTGCTTGTAATAGAAACTAATAGGCCATGGGCGGAGCAATGCGCCCACCTTTGGCCAATTGCGTGCAGTCTTTTATAAAAAGACGCACGCAAAAGGCTAATCGCGTTGCACAAAAGGAAAACCACACGCACAAGCGTGTGCCATTCCTCGGTCAGCTACTCAAACCCCGTTTTTCACCTACTAAATGTCTCGGACCCTTCACCTGCACAACCTGCAAGTTCACCTGCCTCCGAACATGCACCACGCCCGCCAAGCCAAACCCCAGCAGCGACCTCAAATGCATCCTGCTCAACACCCGCTCCGTCCACAGACACGCCGTCGAACTCTGGAACCTGCTCGACACTACTTCACCAGACGTCAGGTTCCTCACTGAAACTTGGATGAACGCCTTCTCTGCCCCTGACATCGCCATCCCGGATGGATACAAGATCATCAGGAGGGACCGCGTCAACCAGACTGGGGGAGGCATCGCCATCGTCCACAAGAACACCGTCCGCATCACGACCGACGCCGACGACACCTATGCTGCCGCCGAACATCTCCACTTCCAGATTCACACCGACCCAAAGACGACCCTCAGAGGCACCCTCATCTACAGACCCCCGGGACCACGCACACAATTCAGCGAAGACATCGCAGACTTCATCAGCCCGCACGCCCTCCCCTCCGCCGACTACATCCTCCTAGGGGACCTCAACTTCCACCTGGAAAACAACAAGGACCGCAACACTGTCACCCTGCTGGACAAACTCGCCAACCTCGGACTCAAGCAACTGGTCAACACCCCCACCCACTACGCGGCCACACGCTTGACCCCGTCTTCTCATTCAGCAAGCACATCGCCTTCAGCCACTCCACCGGACTTCACTGGACAGACCACAGCTGCGTCCACTTCAGCTTCAGAAAAACCACAACCCACCACCACCCGCAACAGGTTCCTCACAGAAGCTGGAGCAAGATCACCGCCAACCAGCTCACCTCCTCCCTCAGCCAGAACCCAACAGCGAGCACACCGGACCCCAACGAAGCAGCCCGCAACTTCGCACAGTGGCTGACCACCTGCGCCGACGACCGCGCACCACTGAAGAACCCTCCCAGCAAACCCAGAAGCAATAAGGCCCCCTGGTTCACCGACTAACTCAAGGACTCCAAGAAGACCTGCCGCACCCTCGAGAAAGCCTGGCTCCTCGACCGGACCACTGACAACATGACCGCCCTCAAACACGCGACCCGCAAGCACCACCAGCTCATCCGCACCACAGAGAAGAAGTCACTGAAGGATCGACTGGACAACAACGCCCATGACAGCAAGGAACTCTTCAGCATCGTCAAGGAGTTCTCCAACCCCAGCACCGGCAACAACGACATCACCCCTTCACAAGATCTCTGCGACTCCCTCGCCTCATTCTTCCACCGCAAGATCGCCGACATCCACAACAGCTTTGGCGCACCATCCTCACACCCAACCGTCGAACCAACGCACCCCACCGCCACCCTCCGCACCTGGACTGCAGTGACCACCGAAGACACAGCCCGCACGATGAACACCATCCACTCTGGATCGCCGACTGACCCCTGCCCCCACTACGTCTTCAACAAGGCAGACTCTACCATCGCACCCCAACTCCGAGACGTCATCAACACCTCCTTCGACACCGCCACCTTCCCGGAGAGCTGGAAGAATGCCGAGCTCAGCGCCCTACTGAAGAAACCAACAGTGGACCCCACCAACCTCAAAAACTTCCGCCCCATCTCGGTCCTCCCTTTTCCTGCCAAAGTCATCGAGAAGATCGCCAACAGACAGCTTGCCGCCTTACTCGAGACGAATGGATCCCTCGACCCCTCGCAGTCCGGTTTCAGAGCCAACCACAGCACCGAGACCGCCCTCATCGCAGCCACCGATGACATCCGAGCCCTTCTCGACAACGGGGAAACAGCAGCACTCATCCTCCTGGACCTCTCTGCCGCGTTCGACACTGTCTGCCACCGCACCCTAGTCCAACGCCTCAGCAACACCGGCATCCAAGAGAGGGCATTGAAGTGGATCACCTCGTTCCTCGCTGGAAGAACACAAAGAGTCCGCCTCCCCCCGTTTCGCTCCGAGACCACCGAAGTCATCTGCGGCGTCCCGCAAGGATCATCACTCAGCCCCACCCTCTTCAACGTCTACATGAGACCCCTCGCAACCATCGCAAGCAAACACAACCTCAACATCATCTCCTACGCAGACGACACCCAGCTGATCCTCTCCCTCACCAGAGACCCCGACACCGCCAGAACCAGCCTCCACGAAGGGATGAAAGACGTCGCTGAGTGGATGAAGAACAGCCGCCTGAAACTGAACTCAGACAAGACGGAAGTCCTCATCCTTGGACCATCACCCTCCGCCTGGAACGACTCCTGGTGGCCCTCAGCCCTGGGCACCGCCCCCAAGCCGACAGACCACGCACGTAACCTGGGCTTCATCCTGGACTCCTCCCTCTCGATGACCAGACAAGTCAACGCCGTCTCCTCCTCATGCTTCCGCATGCTCCGCAAGATCTTCCGATGGATCCAGATCGAAACCAGGAAGACAGTCACCCAGGCCCTCGTCACCAGCCGGCTGGAATACGGAAACACCCTCTACGCCGGAACCACAGCCAAACTACAGAAAAGACTACAACGCATCTATAACGCCGCCGCCCGACTCATCTTGGACATCCCTCGACGCAGCCACATCTCCGGCCACCTGAGGAACCTACACTGGCTCCCCGTCAACAAGAGGATCACGTTCAGGCTACTCACCCACGCACACAAGTCTCTCCACAACCTGGGCCCCAAGTACCTCAACGACCGCCTGACCTTCCAAACATCCACCCGCCAGCTACGGTCCGCTAGCCTCACCCTCGCCGCCGTACCACGCATCCGAAGAGCCACCGCCGGAGGCAGATCCTTCTCCTACCTGGCGGCCAAGACATGGAACTCCCTCCCCATCCATCTTCAGCTGACCCAGGACCACCTCGCCTTCAGGAGATAGCTCAAGACCTGGCTGTTTGAGCAGTAGCGGCCCCCTTCCCCTAAGCGCCTTGAGACCCTTCCGGGTGAGTAGAGCGCTATACAAGTGTTATGATTGATTGATTGATTGATTGTTGGGGGGCAGGATACAGGCAGGGGAAAACGCAAGAAAAGAAAAAAAACATGGTGTGCTGAAAGAAAAATATAAAGTAGTTCCCTGTATGCAGGGAGTGCAAATTCAAAAGGATGGTAAAGAGGCTATACTCAATGGGAGGGATAATATCTTGAGGAAGAAAAGCCACTGGACAACATCTAAGCAAAAGAGAACCAAGCAACCATGAACAATGGGCGGACCCCAAAGCCCAGTCCACACATTGGTATTGTACACAACAGCTCGTTCAATAACGAACAGCTAAAAGCAGCCTGTAGAGGAGACCTAAAAAAAATAAATTAATTAATGGGAGGGGGAGAGCACCAACACCTGGTTAATATCAAAACAGCGATGGCCTGAATAGGGCAGAAAGTGTTTTCTTTTAGTGTAATAAAAGCCGATTCAGAACTTCCCCAAGTTTGGTTACTAATATTTAAGAGCCCAATGGTGTCCAGACATTTTGATTTATCAAGACAGCTTTTTTGAAGGCAGGTGTATAGGCTAATATGTTGTACAGTTTAAGAACGAGAATCAAGTTTCCCAATGTGGGATCTTAAGAAACTGGTGTCAAAGCTTTAGGCCCTACACCTGGAATAATGGTCCACTCTTGACAATTTTAGTAAACAGGTGTTTGAGAGTTTTACCAGTCAAATGGGAAGTGGAGCTTTACTCATTCTCTCTGCCAAAAAATGTTTGTACTTAGAATAGTGAGCCTAGTTATCCAAGAGTTTGAACATCTGGCGCAAGTAGATCATCCTTGTGACAAGCATAGCTGTGTTTCTGAACAGCGTGTTACTAGTGCAAGCTCAATGAACATCCAAATAGCTCATTTTTACTCATGAACTTTTAGAGGTTAGCAAGGTTGAACAGTCAAAGACTTCTCTTGGCGGGTTATTTGGGGTAGAAGGTTTACATTCAGTAAGCAAAGTGTACCACATATAATAAATTGAATGTCTAGGCAGACTGTCCTACTAAAGAGATACTAAACATTTACTTATCAAAAAGGTGTACCTTATGGAAGTTCAATGCATTGCTAACTGCCCTGAAAAAGGTTCTGTGATTATCTTTATTGAGACTTCTGCTCAGAATGTTCAAGGCTTGCAGCTCAATCATTCCTTCTCATGGACAGACAGTTTAAAGCAAAATCTCCTGGTTGCAGAGGGGACTTGAGCTACTGTGCCATGCCGCACTCACTCTTCTCACAACAGGCAAAGAAGGGGGCTTTAGTTACACCGCCTGGCTTTCAAAAGGTCAGAAGATGCACTGGAGGTACTAGGCACAGTCTCTGGTCAATGGACTTGAACATCTCGGACAACCTAGTTCAGGTGCAGGCAGGGTGTGAAGCCATAAGAGTAGAAAGGCTCATAGGGCTCCTTGCACAGGGTCAACACCACCCCTTTTGCAATTCACAATTGTATTAAAAGCCATCTGAAACCCTGTTGGGGATTAGGATAGTCCTAACTAAAAGACACTAGCAAATTCTGGAAAGCGGCCTCCACTCCACAACTAACTGCTTGAAAGAAGGCGTTGGACTGGTGCGCTAGGCAGGAAAAAGCGGTCTACATGTCCAGGGGCTGCCCCAAGAAACCTGAAAAGAAATTGGGTTAGTGGATCACTTATTGTGGTTTGTCAAACTGTAGTCAGCAAACTCCAGAATCAAAACTGCATCGATCTCAGTGGTTATATAATATCGTGCTCAACTGCGCATAAATACACACACATACATATACACACATATATATATATATATATATATATATATATATATATATATATATATATATATATATATATACACACACACACACACACACACACACACACATATATACATATACATATATTTCAAACACACAGCATGTTGCAGTTGTACAGCCAATCATGAGCGCACTCCAGGGTTTTCGATCAAGCAAAAATCTATTAACAAGTAGCCAGCACTGAGACTCGTTATGGCATGTCGCCTTCCTCAATGTCAGTGTAAGTCACAAACTTAAATCATTGGTTACAGTGTGAACGTGAGGTACATATGAAAAAAGGTTCCAAAAAGATGGTGGCCATCTTTGAATGGAAGCGTTACACATTCATGTATACCCTTCCACATTTATATGCAATTGTACCATCTGTCAATTCATATAGGCATTAAAGATTATCACTGTTATGATTTTGTATGCATCGGCGAAGGGTAAAAGTTGCAATGAAATGAAAAAAAGTATATGAGCTAGATTAGAAAATGGTGGGAGGCAACCTCACTCCAGAATTACCTGGAGGTCGAAAATACCGAGAGGCTTGCAAATTTATACCATTCCTTCTTATGAGATTCCGGAACCTGAATTACTAAAAAAATGGGCGGAAGACACAACAAATTCAGCCAAAGGGATGGTCACAATTCTAGTTAAGTATGCCTGGAGTGATAGAGCAAAACTACAGGAAGAAATTAAGAGACTCGCGGAAATGATATCTAAAGACAAAGATACAAAGCAAAGTGAGGAGTTGAAAATAGTAATGAAGAAATGACTTGGAGACTATGAAAACGTCAAACGTCGTAAGCAAACAAAATTTGCTAGAGACAAAAAGATCACGACCCAGGAAATATCTTGACGTTTACAAAGAGATTTGATGCACCACGGAGACAAGTAATTCAGCAAAAATTTAGAATTGGCACAACAACAAGAGACACTTCTGAATCCGCAATTGAAACTGCTAAAGGAGAAAAACCACCAACAGGAGAAGGCCAAGAAAATGTGAAGGAGTCTACTTATTTTCAGGAGTACCAATTGATAAGAGAAAGCAGACGACCCCCTCCATAGACAATTCCCCCAGATTGAAACTACAAAACAGGGCGGGCGGGGGGTTCTGACAGGGCGAATTGATTACTTCTCGGGCAAGGGGAGAAGAGGAAAATGTTAATGGCCCCGGAAGAAAAGACCATCATCATTTTGTTTGATAGAGCAGTGAGGGATAATGATACAGGTACTACAGTTGGGATTGACATTTTGTCCTACTGCCGAATTAAACTTTACGCAGACTCTTATTAACTTGTTCATATGTGTGAGGAAATTAAAGCAATGAAAAATCCATCTGTTGCATCCAAGAAGTAATCCCTCACGTTTATTAACAGCCACAGAAGGTATGGAAATTTTAACCGGAAATGGCTTAGACGCACTGTTAACGTTTCAAGCTTTGGAAGAATCCCAAACAGCTTAAATTGGAGATAATATTACGGCCTGCCTAGTCAGAGCAGGGACTACACAACGAAGTGGGATGAGCAATCTGAAAATGAAGTCGCGATTCATGCCACAAACTCCCTATGATGCCAAAGATGTGTTCCACAAAGCCTTTATTCAAGATCTAAGGGCTCTAAACAGTTTTTTAAAAGAGCTACAATAACCCCATGAAACAGTGGAGGGCGATACAAGATCTAAAGAAGGAAGAGTCCCTTGTCATTAGACCTTCCGACAAGGGTGGTAATATAGTGCTGCTTAGGAAAAGCGGAGGCGCTTAGACAACTGGAGGACATCAACGTTTTTTTACCTATTAAGAGAACGGAGTATGGTAGATGGGTTGGTAGTTTCCATAATCTCTTGCAAACCTGGAGGAACAGTGACATGCTAGACCAGGAGGAATATTTGTTCTTGATCTGTGAATACTCTGTACTACCTACCTTCTAACATCTACCAACAGTCTACAAAGGCATGGTCAATCCCCCCTGGACGACCAATAGTGGCTAACCAAATAAGCTTATTGGAAAAATACATGTGCTTACATGGACTCCTTTTTATCAAAGACCTTAGTTTTTATGTGAAGGACACGCAGGAATTTTAGACTAATAGATGGGATACAGTGGGAGTGGAGGAGATTTTATTAATTACTCTTGACATGACAAGCCTGTATACATGTATTGATCATAAGGGTCTGAAAGCAGTGAAATGGTGCTTGGACAAAAGGCAGTTAAGATTCAGAGAGCATATCCGGATGCTTCTAGAAATCACAAAATTCTGTCTGGTTACTAGCATCTTCACCTTTGCAGGACAACTGTAGCAACAAAAACGTGGGACTACCATGGTCACATGCTTAGACCACAGATACGTGAATCTTTTCGTCGGCTGGTGGAAGAAGCACAAGGCCTGGACAGATCAACCTGAAGAATTAGTGAAGAATGTTGCACTGTGGGCCCGTTATATAGAGGAGTTATTTACCATTTGTAAAGGCACCCACGCAGCTGCTGAAGCCTAGATTAGTATTTTTAATCCAAATGATCTAAATCTAGTCTTTTCAGGCAAGAGTGAGACTAAAGTAGTCTATTTAGATTTGTAAGTGTATGTTGATGAGAACAAACACTTGACAAAATTGTACAGAAAAACTACTACGGGCAATACAATAGTACATGCAGGGAGGCAGTCTCCTCGTAGTTTGATAAAAAATATTCTCTACAGTGAACTTCGTATTAAATGGAATAGTATTACTGATAGAGTGTATAGGACAGCTAAGGAAGGTGTGCTTGAGAGTATACACAAGGTGAGGAATCTGTGGTTAGAAGTATCATTCATAAGTTGAATATTTCATCTAAATATGGATGACAATACACACATAATTGTATACACTTTGTCTTCAAGAAGCCCCGGGCCTGCATGGGGCAAACAACTGACTGTACTGCTCCTGGGAGACAATCAAAGTTAGCAAAACAGCTTATCAAGGCTGTGACTATTAATTGCCAATTTGCGGACGCTTCTATTCCATGGCATAAAGAATAAGCTTTTAGGGTTTCAGTATTCGAGTTTTCCAGACAATTCGAAATGTGGGATCAGGCCCTTCTGCACAGGTCAGAAATGCATTAGCACACCTACAGATGAATCACCTCCCATTAAATAAAGTACAATCCTTGAGCTCAGAAGCCCACAGTTCCCCAAACAAAAGTAGTATGTAATGTCATTAACGAAGACCAAAATTAATAACTATATATATATATATTTTTTTTTTTTATCTTCTGCCACAGCAGAGCAATCCAGA
Organism: Lissotriton vulgaris; assembly: GCF_964263255.1. NCBI lineage: Eukaryota > Metazoa > Chordata > Amphibia > Caudata > Salamandridae > Lissotriton > Lissotriton vulgaris. The sequence goes on from NW_028248537.1 coordinate 129,811, forward strand.
GGTTTAATGTCAAAAGATTGAACAAAACTTATAAGTTGTAATCAACCAAAATCATTCCCAAATCAATGTGTTGCCTAGGTAACATCACGTTTTTATTTTGGTATGCTTTGCACCCCCCCCCCCCTTAAATGTTACGGCAGAAGAAGCACACTCAAATTGTAGCAAACCTTACCACACTTCCCCTTTAACCCATGAACCTGTTGTGTAGCACTTAACAGCTGTTATAAAGGAGCACCTTCATTAAACCTAGGTCACTGGCAAGCTGTACCATTCTTTGCAAACTTCTGCTTCCTCACTGTTCAGAATCGATAACACCAGCTGTTCTAGAGAATGACTGGAAGTTACTAATTCATTGTATTGTTCTATATGTTTAGGCATTAAGCAATAAAAAAAAATACTTTACTGACATTTTTCTGCACTCCATGCATCAGTAGCTGATCCAGTCCAGTTTTTTTTATTGTGTTGGGGTACTCTTAGAGCCTTGTATTCTATTTTAAACCGAAGAGTACCAAAAAGCAAAATGAAAAAGACTGAGTGAATGATATACTGAAGCATGAAAAGAGCCTTTCCGAATCATCCTTTGACAAATGGTTGGCCGGGGTTGGATTGGGAACAGGCAAAAGGCAGTAGGTATGTTGCTTACTTTAGAGAGATTGGATGGGAAGACTGAAACTAACTTACCAATGGTGTGAGAACAGACTCTAGGTTGAGAGACTTTCCGAGTGGTGATAAGACTGAGAACTGAGGAAGACAGTCTTGCAGCTCATCCGGAGCGTTTTCTTCTGGCTCTGATTTCTCAGAATTCTCACTGTCGAGCACTCCCCTGAAGATCCGGTCTATCATGGCAGAGCTATTCAGTGCTCCATTCTGCTCCATTTCGGTGTGGTCATCTGGCTGGTCAGATTCATTTTCTGTTTTAAAAAACAAGTCAAAATACCTTTCAAGCATCTGTGCAGAATTAGAGATAAACCACCAGTGAGAACACAGAACATACTAAACATCTTTGCTTCCCGCCAAGCTACCAGGTCTTCACTTCAGTAAACCGGTCTCAGTAATGAAAACCAATCTCATCCATTGCATACAAGAAAGACCAAAAATCAGATTGCATACAATAAGATTATAGACAGACTTCTCTCCCCCCACCCCCATAAGAAAAACACTTGAAATGAGAAACAGTTACAGAGCATCACATTCACAAGGCCATTGAGTCGCCTGTGCCAAATAGGCAAATCTTCTCGTGGACTCTAAAACGCAAGCTTATAGTAACACCAGTTGCGGCTGCAATGCCCAAAGACGGACAACTGTTTCACATCCCTCCTTTGCATACCGAGAGGCATGACTAAAATGCCTTGCAATACCCTTACGCACACCAATATAGAAGGTGTTAAAGTGTCCTCTACCCTCCAATATCACAAAATCCTCCACCACATTCAAAGGAGTTTTTGCAGCAACACCACAAAGTGGTGTTATATTGAAAATTATGCCGACTTCGTACATAAAAAAAAAAAAATATATATATATATATATATATATATATATATACACACACAAAAATGTCCAATCCCTGGTACGACGGGAGTCTCAATGACGATAGACGCGCCATGCGAATGGCAGAGCGCACCTGGAGATCAGCCCCCTCCGCACTGAACCTAAAAAACCTGAAGAAAAGGAGAAACGCCTACTTCAGGAAAATAAAACGATCAAAATCAGACTTCTTCAGCCGTCAGCTTGACCAAGCCAAAAATCGTCCGAGAAAGCTGTTTGAGCTTATCCGAACACAATCCAAAGAACAACCCCAACATCTCAACACTGTTTGCGAAGCTCCCTCCTGTGAGGACTTCGCCTCCTTCTTTAACCAAAAAACTGACAACATAAAGAATGACCTCCTCATAGACGCAAGCCTCTATCCCAAACCCCACCGCATAGCACCCACGACACCAAAAAACAATGCCACCTGGTCAACCTTTCTCACCTACACGGAGGAAGAAATTGGCAAACTGCTCAGCACTCTGAAACCATCCAATCACCTCACGGACCCCCTTCCTGCCAACGCTGTCAAAGTCCTTACCCCGTCGCTCCTTCCACTCTGGACCAAAATCATTAACAGCTCCCTTCAACAAGGGATCATTCCCGACTCCCTCAAAGTTGGTCAAGTCACACCTTTGCTAAAGAAACCTACAGCTGACCCCTCTGACCTAAACAACTACCGTCCCATTACCAACATTCCGACTCTTGCCAAACTGCTGGAAAAATGCGCACAAACACAATTAACCAAACACATTACTCAGTTTGATCTCCTCAACTCTCATCAATCAGGCTTCCGAGCAAATCACAGTACTGAAACTGCTATGACTCACATAATCGACGACGCCCTCCAAATCCTAGATCATAACGATACTTGCCTCCTCATCCTCCTTGATCTCTCCTCTGCATTTGACACTGTCAAACATGAGAGCTTAATCGAACTACTAAACACGAGAATGGGCCTATCTGGAACTGTGCTCAAATGGTTCACGTCCTTTTTGCATAACAGGTCGCAGAAATTCAAGAGCAACAACTTGATGTCTGCACCAAGACCTGTATCGCTAGGCGTACCACAAGGATCCTCCCTATCCCCAACCTTGTTCAACCTAGTTATGGAACCTCTCATCACCTTGCTGCAGGAATCCAATGTACACTTCCACATGTATGCTGACGACACTCAACTCTATCTCAAATTACAATCACCCAAAGACATCACGCTCTTGAACTCAACGATCAGAAGCACCCAATCGTGGTTGGCCGCCAATCATCTGAAACTCAATGCCCTTAAAACAGAGTTCCTTCTGATCTCACCACCCGCGAAGAGCACTACCGCACAAATGTGGCTTAAAGACCTAACGGCACTCAATGTCCAACCCACCATCGTGGACTCAGCGAAATCTTTGGGCATAACACTTGACACCAATCTCAGCATGCAGGAACACATCAACAAAGCAACTAAGGGAGCGAACTACCAAATCAACACCCTTAGGAAACTTAAACCTTTCCTTCCAACCAAAGACTTCCAAACTGCGGTACAATCGCTAGTCATACCTCGAATAGAATACGGCAGTACCGCCCTCTGCGGTCTCCCCCAAGCCACCACGGCACCCATCAGAGCCTCTCTAAACGCCGCAGCGAGACTTATCACTGGATCAAAAAAACACTCACACATTTCCCCTGACTTCAAATCCCTGAATTGGCTGCCGTTTGAAGCCAGAATACACCTGAAAATCGCTTGTCTGACGCACAAAGCTGTCCACCTGAGCTCACCTACATACCTTGCTCAGAAGCGGACGATTTCAGGAGGTTCCAGAAACACTAGAGGTACAAATAATCTTTTGCTAAAGCCTAAAAGATTCCGCAAGGCAAAAACCTATAAACGCTCCTTCTCAGGAATGGCTCCCAGGATTTGGAACTCGCTCCCCCCTGAAACCAGGCTCATCACCTCTACTATACTTTTCAAGAAAGAAGTAAAAGCGATCCTCATGGCTAAATACACTTGAACCACTACTGGAGATAAACTACAAAGACTTGATACTCATCTGTACTACTTGTCGAACACTTTGTATTGTTATTTCGATTCTGAAATTACCTATTGATTGTTTTATGTTATCACCTCAATGTACCTTTAACATGACTGATGTATCTGCGTATACATGCTCCCCCCTCTGTAAAGCGCTCTGATATCTGCGAAGATCTTGTTCGCGCTATATAAAACTTTCAAAATAAATAAAAATAAATAAATATATATATATATATATATATATATATATATATATATATATATATATAATACATCAGGTCCTTCTGGTACCCCCTGCGACTGGACATTTGGGAGGATTGAGGAGACTTGTTATGCAGGAGATGCTTTTGTTCTCTTCAAAGTGACCAGCAACCCACATGGAAAACCACACAAGTGTCCAGACAGGAATAAGAAATAACACTTTGATGAAACTGAAGGGTCTTGCCAATGCTCCCAGGCAGAAAGTACCTGTCCCCCCGAATTCCTACTCCTCTTCAAATACTAATATTCCCTACGTACATTCTAATAGAGCTAAGAACAGAGGTCATTCTGTTTGGTAACCAAACCTCCCTCTGGTCCCCAACCTGGTGGACTCCGGAGTTGGGTAAACTTCCTACCCCAGTAAAGAAAGCACACAACTTGGGAGTTTTAGTTGATGATCAGCTTACTTATTGTGCTCAAGTAAATGCGGTCACATCAGCATCTTTTATTTTTTTTTTAGAATATTTTATTGGTATTTACAAGTTACAGAGTACAAAGTGACAGACAATAAATATCAAGTGTATAGGGCATTCACATGGGACATTCCGGCATACGGTAGTGGCTGTGTTTGAATCTGGTACGGATATTGGTTTTCCAGTGTAGTCGTGTCTGCCCCACCTACTAGCGCACTTATAACATTGAACATTTATGTTATTGCGGATGGTCGTGTGTTAGGTTGATACAAAGACATTACACGGAACATAAAATTTAATGTGCGGTTATTTAGTGTCAGGTCGTCGGGCCGTCTTGGAGTTGTGTTTGCCTGTTTTGGTTCAGGGTTTTTGTTCTTCATGGCTGTTTGAATGGGTTTAGGAATAAGTCTAGTTTTGACCACATTCCTCTGTTGGGGTTCTTCCATGGGGTGTGTCTGAGTGCAGTGTTGTCCGCCCCCCTGAGAAATGTCCCCCAGTTCAGCCACTCTTTGAATGTGATTTCGGAGGTATCTTTCCATTTGGCTAGGACTGTTTTGACTGCAGTCATCAGAAGGAAGTCCAGGAGGTTTCTGTCCTGTTGTGTTGCTACTTCAGATGTGATATGGGCCGTTGTAGTTGTGGCGAATGTACTGTCTAGAGTGCAGCCAACTGTTTTGTTGATGAAGTTGAACACCTTCCCACAAAGTTAGCTGACCTTACTGCAGTGATAGATGAGGTGTGCTAGGTCCCCCCTTTCTATGTTGCAGTTCCAGCATCTGTCGTTATCTCTGTCCTATCAATGCTAGACGCGCTGGTGTCCAGAATGCTTGATGTAGTAGCCAGAATTTAGTTTGAGCTAGAACCGGCTATATCATGTTTTTCAATGGGGTTGCCCAAAAGGATTGTAGCTCTCGTTCAGTGAGTTTGGTACCTAGCTGAGTTTCCCAGTAGTTGGTGTTTTTGGCGTGGAGTCTGATGGATGTAGGGCGGAGGAGTTTATATATGTGTGAGATCTGGTGGCCGGTCTGGTTTATTGTTTCCATGTAATCAAAGATTGAGGGTTTGTGCTCGGTTAGCTTTGCTTTTGTTCGGGCTGTTTTGATTGCCAGGAAATTGTATAGTTCTATGTCTGGGAGTGCGTGTTGTGTTTTCAGGTAGTAGAAGGTGTGGGGAAACGCTTCTGCTTCCAACTGTGCTGGGTAAGAGAAACCTAGTCCAGAGTGTTTCCCAATGTGAGTTTCTGATGCTGTGTTCGAGCTTCTGGTCTATTTTGAGTAGCGCCTGTCTTGTTATCTTAAAGATCGGGTTGTTCTTTTGTGCCTGCTTATTGGCGGTGAGGAGAGTTAAGGGATCAGTGTTATTTAGAATTGCTCTCTCAATAGAGAGCCATGTTGGTGTGTATGGCAAGTTAGGGAGTATTTATCAAAAAGGAGGGAGGAAAATTGATCTCTTGATAAACGGACACTGATTACCACTCAGGATGGTGGAAGGTCCAGTAACAGCATGTGTCCGTATCTAGTACAGATGACGCAATAGAGGGGTTGCTGAACTGTTCCTGTAGAGAGATAAGGGAGGTTTAGCTGGCGTGACCAAAGGTGTTTGAATGACACCCTAGGGCATCCATTATGTTGGATGTAGTTGCCTCACACACCCAGAAGGGTGTCATGCTTCATCATAGGCGTTTGCTCCTCGTCGGGGAGGCGGTGCAACCCCCGACGGGCTCACCTCAAAGAGGGGCTCTTTGGCGGAGATCTTTTTATCCAACAGCCTTATGGTGAAGTGGGGGTGTGTGGGCAGGATGGTGTGTTGCTATGGTGAGGTTATTAAAATGTAGCAAGGGGTACCGGAATTCACTTTATTCTGGGGGTCCCCTGGCTGCAATTAAAACGTGGGACTAGCTCGCTAGGTATCAACAGGTTAGGTCGAGTGACCCTAGAGAAGGCTAGAAGTGCGAATGGTCGACATGTTTCTCGCTCAGGGTAAAGTCACCCGCGATTCATCAGGACCTTATAAAAGTGAAGATAAGAAGAACAACATGCTTGTGTCATGTGTGTGGTGTAAGTTACCTCTGTGGATACTCCTATGCCTACACATAGAGAGAAGAAAAAGAAACAAGCAATGGTTAAAACGTTTTTCAGTAAACCAAAACAAGTCAAGTCATCGCCAGGACATGAAAATGATGTGGCATGCTGGTGGTACTGTGAACTATTGAGCACAACCAGTGCATGCCTGAGTGTGTTGAGCGTGCAGCGTGCATTGTGGGGAGCACACACAACCACTATGTACGTGAGGGAAATAGTGATGAGAAAGAAGGGTGCTTAAAAACAAGGGTTTAAAATGCAGCAGTCTAAGAGAGATGTACTACCCATTCAGTGTCATTTAATGAGCAGTGCTGGTGGTTAAGGCACCGGCTATATCATACTGTGGCTTGACAACAACAAACTCACACTGTGGCCTGACAAGTGGTGTTATGAAAAAGGGCACGCTCCCTACTCACCTACAGGTCAGGGACTACTTGCCACATGAGGGGTCGGCGGGTCAGAACATCGGGGGTGAGCCTAATAGATGTAGCTAGAAGGGAGCACATAAGTAGTGCCTCTGGGTTACAAACACAAGCAAGGTAATGCTCTACGAGAAAGGCTCTGACCTCCCTTCTCCTGCTCAGAACGGTATCACTCACCTCAATCTGCCCGTGTCCGCGTGGGAAGACCTACCCATCTCCGCCGAGCTCGAGTAGATAAGTGAGCTCGGCGGTCGGTGTTATTTAAACAAACAAACCGGCGTTCACAAACGCGTCGCCGCCTACTGTTTAATGTCACGTGATAGACGCAGGTACTATGGCGGCCATATTGTGATGGTGAAAGATTGATGTATCACCGGTCACTCAGATTAGTAATGGCCGGCAATTTGCGTTGAGGGGCCTTATTTTGTGAAACCTTAGGGGGAACGGAGGGAAGGACCCCGTATGCGCCAAATTATGCCCACAGAATTCCGGCGTGTATATCGGAATTACCGCTCGGCATGAAAGGTCATGTGATGTCGGCACTCACTATGGCGGCCATGATGTAATGGGCAGATAGAAAGTGGCCAGGAGAAAACCTGCTGTGAACGGACAGTAGCGATCCCTTGGATGGGGTGTGTAAGTGCATCGGCCGTATATTGGTCTTACAGTCATGCGGACCCTGGTGTGTTTGTGGCAGGGGAAAGATGTCAGCGTGTGGTTCGAGGCCAACGGGGGGTGTGTGTTAAAGGCAAAGGAGAAGTTGATTGAGTATTATGTTAACACTAGATGCTTCACCTTCGCCGAAGATGGAAGCAAGGGGATAAGGATGATCTCGGTACAATATATGAGATGGATGATTTAAAGTGAGTGCCAGGGGATGTCTTCATTAAGGCCCCGTTTATCGGAAGACAGTCGGTGTACCCATCTCTGTTCCTTCCGGAAGAGGGCATTTTTGGGGCAGTTCGGGCTGGATTCTAAAACTACCCACTTCAAAGAGTCTTCATTGTGGTTGGAGTCTACATAGTGTTTGCACATTTTTGTATGGGTCTTTTTGCAGCGGAAATTGCTGCGATGTTCGATGATGCGGGTTTTGATGGGGCGGGTTGTCATCCCGATGTACTGTTAGCCACACGGGCAAATTAGCATGTATATACAATGTGTTGTGTTACAATTGGTGTGATGTCTGAGCTCCCATTTGAAAGTCTCAGAAAGCTGTATGGTCTTCAGAGTCATGGTGTATCTGCATACCCCACACATGCCGCACGGGTAATGGCCCGTCACGGGGGGCAAGTGCCACAAGGTTTGTTGAGTTTCTTTCCTGACACTCTTTGGCCTGGTGCTGATTAGGATATCCTTCAGGTTTTGTGATCTCCTGAAGGCAAACCTCGGTTCTTCCAGAACCATGTCCCCTGTGTTGAGAATACCCCAGTGGTGTTTGATCGTATTCCTGATTTTATTGGATAGCGGGGTGAAGGTGGTCACACAGGTGATCGGTTGATTCTCAACCGGGGCTCTTTCCTGTCGTTCAAGGAGGGCTTCTCGGTTATTATTCCTGGCCCGTTTTCTGGCTTTTAGGACATCGCTTTTAGGGTAGCCTCTGTCGAGTAGGTTCCTAGAGAGGATTGCGGACTCCTTCTTGTAGTCGGACACATCACTACAATTGCGTCTTATCCGCAGGAATTGGCCAAAAGGCAGGTTAGTGCGTAAGGCCCTTGGATGATGGCTCTTGTAGTGGAGTAGGCTGTTGGTCTGTGGGTTTTCTGTACAGGGTAGTGCTTATGGACCCTTCTTCCAGTTTTATTGTTAGGTCAAGGAAGGAGATCTCATTTGGCGAAGAGGCCATGGTGAAATGTAGGTAAGGGTTCAATGTGTTAACCCATTCAAGGAAAGCTTCGTGGGAGGTTGGGGGGCCTCTCCACAGGATCAGGATGTCATCAATGAAGCGTCTCCACATTTTAATGTTGTCCCGAAAAGGATTCGACTCATGGTGTATATGTATTCCTTCAAATTCCGCCATGTACAAACAGGCCACCGAAGGGGCAAAAGTACTGCCCATAGATGTGCCTTGGGTCTGGTGATAGTACTTTCCTCTGTACTCGAAATAGTTTTCGGTGAGGGCTAGGGTGGCGCATTCCATAATAAAGGTCTGCGGAGTGTTAGAGTTCCAAGTTCCTAAGCCCAGTCTTTCCTCTATTACCTCTAGAGTGGCCCTCTGAGGAATATTCGTGTAGAGGGCTTCAACGTCTAGGGTAATCAAGAGATCAATCTCTCCTATGTCCTGGATGGTATCCAAAATCCGTAGTACATCCGTGGTGTCTTGGATGTATGAGGGAATGCATTTCACAAGTGGTTGTAAGAAATGGTCACAGAATTGTGGGAGTGGCTCCAATACGGAGTCTATCCCTGAGACAATCGGTCTCCCTGGTACTGGCCTGGTTGCTTTATGGATCTTGGGCAATATATAAAAATATGGTACCCTTGGGTCCTTTTTTATAAGAAAATCTGCCTCCTTTTTGGTGATCCATTGTTCACATTCCGCGCTTGTAACCAAGCTTGTGATCGTGGTCTGTAGGCGCATGGTTGGATCACTTGGGATGGGTGTATAGTATCTTTGATCATTGAGTTGTCGGGTGCATTCCAACTCATAATCCACAGTATTCATTAAAACTGTGGCTCCCCCTTTGTCCGCCTGTTTAATAGTAATCAAGGGGTCTTCCGCCAGTGATTTCAATACAATCATCTCATTCTTAGAGATGTTAGAGTGTGGTGTCTGTCGATCTAGTTTATTGATGTCTTTAAGTACAGCTTGTTCAAAAGAAGACTTCATTTGGGACCATCCCGTTATGGGGTGTGAAGGTTGAAGGATTGTGTAACCCTGAGTCTTCAGTTGGTTCGCAGGGCTTACCTTCAAAGAAGGTTTTCAATCTTATTTTCCTGAAAAATGATTGGATTTCTCTAGTTTGTTGGAATAAATCGATCCTGGGAGTGGGAACAAAGCCCAAACCTTTCTGAAGGACTTCTTCCTCTCTCTCTGTGAGGAGACGGTCAGATAGATTAACCACCAGGCTCATTTTGGTCCTGATCGGTTCGTGCTCCTCGTGTCCATCCCTTGGGGGCGTGCATCCTCCCATTGAACTCTCTTTTCTGGTACGTTCCCTCTTTTTCGCCCTCGCCCTCTGCCCCAGCCTCTGCCTAAAAAAGGATGGTGTGTAGGGTTTTGGGGGGGATAGAATGGAGGATATTGTGGGGCAAAAGGTGGCCGCTAGTTGTCCCTGGTTAGGGTAATTGGGAAAGTTATGTTGTCCACGTCCCCTTCCTCTTTTTGCCCTAGGAGGCATCTGTGCAGGATCATTTTCCCCGCTACTGTCAGAGCCACTATTGGAACCCCTTCTTGATGAGGTCGTGCTAGAGTCTGAATTGTAGCTAGTACCTGGGGGGACATAGTCATCCCTTAGATACGGATAGACTTTCTCCTTTCAAAACTTTATGTCTTTGTGTAGTTTTGCTACCTTCTGGTTCATGAGGTACTCTTTATGCTCCGCCATTTCTTTATTTAACTCAATTTCGTTTTGAAGCCCGGGTTCTGTACCGCAGTCTTCAAGGCAGCCTCGGCTGCTTGGATCTTGACTGGAAGCGCATCTGCTAATCGTTTAGCTGTATTCACGATGAGAATGAGGAGGTCGTGGGTGCACTTCCATGAAACCTGTGAGCATTCAACTTTAAATTGTCCGTCCTCCCAGAAAATCCTGAGGAAGTTCTTGACAATCAAGCCATTAGGTGCAATTTTGGCTTTAAAATACTCAGCCATCATAGTCCCGTGTATGGTTGTCCTTATCCATTCTCGTTTGAGGTCGGACAGGGATTGCCACTCAGTTGTATTACTCCCCGTGGCCGGTTCTATGTCAATGCCAAAAAGAGAGGGTGTCCTCATAATTGCTGCTGCATCCTCCTCACCAAAACTCAGTCCCTGACCCTCCATAGTGGTAAGGTCAAGGGGAACTGGTCCCGGTGGGGTCCTTCACAGAAGGTAGGGAAGAAAGAGGAGACTAAGAAGAGAAAAGGTTCCAAACCCAATGTGGGGTATGGACCGTATATGACCCGCCGACCCCTCATGTGGCAAGTAGTCCCTGACCAGTAGGTGAGTAGGGAGCGTGCCCTTTTTCATAACACCACTTGCCAGGCCACAGTGTGAGTTTGTTGTTGTCAAGCCACAGTATGATATAGCCGGTGCCTTAACCACCAGCACTGCTCATTAAATGACACTGAATGGGTAGTACATCTCTTAGACTGCTGCATTTTAAACCCTTGTTTTTAAGCACCCTTCTTACTCATCACTATTTCCCTCACGTACATAGTGGTTGTGTGTGCTCCCCACAATGCACGCTGCACGCTCAACACACTCAGGCATGCACTGGTTGTGCTCAATACTTCACAGTACTGCCAGCATGCCACATCATTTTCATGTCCTGGCGATGACTTGACTTGTTTTGGTTTACTGAAAAACGTTTTAACCATTGCTTGTTTCTTTTTCTTCTCTCTATGTGTAGGCATAGGAGTATCCACAGAGGTAACTTACACCACACACATGACACAAGCATGTTGTTCTTCTTATCTTCACTTTTATAAGGTCCTGATGAATCGCGGGTGACTTTACCCTGAGCGAGAAACAGGTCGATCATTCGCACTTCTAGCCTTCTCTAGGGTCACTCGACCTAACCTGTTGATACCTAGCGAGCTAGTCCCACGTTTTAATTGCAGCCAGGGGACCCCCAGAATAAAGTGAATTCCGGTACCCCTTGCTACATTTTAATAACCTCACCATAGCAACACACCATCCTGCCCACACACCCCCACTTCACCATAAGGCTGTTGGATAAAAAGATCTCCGCCAAAGAGCCCCTCTTTGAGGTGAGCCCGTCGGGGGTTGCACCGCCTCCCCGACGAGGAGCAAACGCCTATGATGAAGCATGACACCCTTCTGGGTGTGTGAGGCAACTACATCCAACATAATGGATGCCCTAGGGTGTCATTCAAACACCTTTGGTCACGCCAGCTAAACCTCCCTTATCTCTCTACAAGTTAGGGAGTACCCAGTGCATTCCTTGTCTGGCTATAGAGGCTGTCTGGAAGGTTCTCAGGTCAGCCACGTTGAGCCCCCCTAGCTATTTGTCTAGTCTTAGTTTTTGTAGGCCTATTCTCGGTTTCTTATCTCTCCATATAAATTTGTTTAACATTTGGTCTATCTTCCTGTGAATTCATCCATGAAAGCCATAGGGAGCATTCTTGCTAGATAGTTTAAAATGGGCGTGATCATCTTCACTGTGTCTATACTGCCCCACCAAGTGATGAACTTGGGTGACCAGGATTCTAGTAGCCCTTTGATCTTGTCCAGTGTTGCTTTCTCATTCTGTTCCAGGGTGATTCTCAGGCTTTTCCCGAATTGGATGCCTAGGTATTTGACAAATCCGGGTTGCCAGGCCAGCCCGAGGTACCTATTGTCTCTTTGGTTGTGTGTATGTTGAGGGGCATGCATTCCGACTTATCCATATTTAGCTTGTAGCCTGAGTGTTCAGCGTACGATTCGATGATGTGCATGAGTTCTGGTATGGATTGAGTGGGGTTTTCTGTTACTATGAGTAGGTCGTCCGCGTAGGCTGCAAGTTTGGCTGTAGTATTGTTAATGGTTACGCCCGCTATAATTCTGTTAGCTAGAATGTCTCTAATCAGGGGTTCGAGTGCTAGTAGGAAGAGCAGCGGGGATATCGGACAACCTGGTCTTGTTCCTCTTTAGAGCTTAAACTGGGTAGATGTTATTCCATTTATAGTTATCTGTGCTTTGGGGCTTGACTTTCCTTGTGAAGCCATCTCCTAGGTTGTATGCTTGCATGCTCTTCTCTAGAAACTGCCAGGAAACTCTGTCAAATGCCTTTTCTGCGTCTAGCGTGATTGCTAACGTCAGGTTATATGATTTGGAAGAGTGCTCTATTATCTGGCAGAGGAGTCTCGTGTTATCGTTAGACATGCGTGTTTTCATGTAGCCTACCTGAGTGCTGCCTATCAACTGAGGGAGTACTTTGTTTAGTCTTGTGGCTAGGATTTTGGCGTATAACTTGCAGTCTAAGTTTTAGTGATGTGGGTCGGTAGTTTTTGGGCCATTGAGAGTCTTTGCCTTCTTTGGGTATTACTATTCTGTTGGCTTGTGACATAGATTTGGTCACTACCCCTTCTCTGCCGCAGTGATTGCAAACTTTCGTCAAGACCGGCAGTAGCTGGTCTTGGAACGTCTTGTAGAAGGGCGCAGTGTATCCATCTGGTCTTGGGGGATTTGTCGTCTTTTAGTGCTTAATGGCGATCTCGTTCATTTTATGTCTTGACCTAGTGTCTTAGCTTCCTCTATCGTTATCTTGGGTAGGTCTGAGCTATCTAGGTAGGCTGAGCAGCCCTCTTGGTCAAGGTGGTCATCTCTTTTGTATAACTCTTTATAGAATTCCATGAACGTGTGTAGGATATCTTTGTGTCGGGTGTGTGTCTTGTTGTGTGCGTCTGATTGTGGAGATACAGTGTTGCCTTTGTTTGTGTTTGAGATAGGACGCTAGGATTTTCCCCGCCTTGTTTGCTTCACAGAGGTTGATTTGTTTGTATTTTCTTATCCATAGACAGGCTCGTTCGCTAAGAATTCTGTTGAATTTGTACTTTTTCCAGGCGAGTTCTGCAACTGCGGCTATGTCCGAGGTGTCTCTAATGTGTTTAGTTTCTAGTGGCTTGATATCGCTTTCTAGTTGGTCTAACTGTGCTTTTGCTTCTCGGTCCCTTCTGGCCTTGATTTCTATTAGCGTGCCCATGATGGTCACCTTAAGGGCATCCCACAGACTTTATGGGTCTATGGCTGGTGTGTCATTTTCATTGATGTAGTCTTTAATGGCTTTTTCAATTCCGTTTGTCTTCCTGTTTTGCCATGGTAATGTTGTTGATGAAGAGCTTCATGAGCTCGAAATACATTGGGCACAGAGAAGAGCTAGCCGTAAAGTGTCGAAAAAATGCAGAACCGCACAGACACTTAAGAGAGAATTTAAAGACATATAATGCAGCCTATAAACCGGCTACACTGTCCAGTACTTCGACTAGAAATTCCACCAAAAATCCACAAACAGCAAAGCCTGTCCAAATTTCCCTTGCCTTCAGCAAAAACCCCTCTGGAATGATAGAGAGGAAGACATGGACAGACAAGCCCCATAGGCTGCCATTATGTGGCTCAGAACAGGATAGTGTGCCTTTAAGAGAACTTTTCAGAACTTCACAGTATCCCAGAATGCCCTGCAGGTCCCTTTTACTTTCAGTTCTTTTTGAAGGCGTAACACGCCAGACCTGTAGCATTCCTTACATGAATATCTCTCCACCGGGGAGGAGGGCGGGCGCGTATGACTATAACAGAGATACCCCTACTACAGAACTGGAGTTACAGAAAAGAAACTACTCCTTCTGTAGTAGGGGATCTCTGTGTATAGTCATAATCTAGTGAATAGAATGACAAGCCCATCCCCACACCAAAGCGGCGGTGGAGAAAAGAAACCAACACCAGTATTGTGCGAACAAATTCCACAGCTAAGCCTGTCCAACCTGAGCATCCGCCCTGGCATCAGTGTCCAGAAAGTAATGCTTAGCAAAGGTATGAACCGACTTCCAAGTGGCGGCCTTGCAAATTTCTGCAATCGGCACATTACGGAGCAAGGCTGTCGTGGCAGCCTTGCCCCTTGCCCCTGGTGGAATGAGCCTTAGGCTTACCTCCTAAGGTCTTATTAGCTTTCTGGTAACACAGGTGTATGCAGGACACAATCCACCTAGAGATGGACTGCTTAGAGGTCGCAAGACCCGTCCTGACCGATCCATAATTGATAAACAATTGGTCTGACCTACGAATACCTTTGGTCTTATCCAGATAAAATTTCAACACCCTCCTAACATCCAGGGAATGTAGAGACCTTTCCGCTGGAGATGAAGGGTTCTGAAAAAACGTAGGCAAAGTTATAGTCTGGTTGACATGAAAATCAGAAATAACCTTGGGAAGAAATTTAGGGTGAGTACGCATAACAACCTTAGCAGCATGAAATACAGTATAAGGTTCATTACAACACAACGCCTGAATTTCACTCACCCTGCGGGCCGATGTAATGGCCACGAGGAACGCCGCCTTCCAGGACAGGTGCTGCAACGAAGCCTTATGAATGGGTTCAAAAGGCTCCTTCATCAAACTGGACAGCACCACATTCAATTCCCATGAAGGCGAAGGAAGCCTGACAGGAGGGAACACTTTCTTCAAGCCTTCCAAGAAGTCTTGGATCACAGAGATCTGGAAGAAGGAAGTCTGTGAAGGGCTTCTCCTGAAGCCAGTCAATGCAGCAAGATGAACCTTAATCGAATGAACATTAAGGCCAGACCGCGCCAAATGCAGAAGGTAAGGAAGGATGACATCTTCCTTGCACATCTTTGGGTCAAAGTTCCTGGACACACACCAGATACAAAACCTCTTCCACTTGTAAGCATAAGAAGTCCGAGTGGAAGGTCTCTTAGACTCCTTCAGTATGTCCATGCAATCTTCGGACAGATTCAAATGGCCATATTGCACTATCTCAGGAGCCATGCCGCCAAACTCAAGGGCGAGAGGTTGGGGTGCAACATCTGCCCCCGAACTTCGTGAGAAGGTCCGGCCTGCACGGCAGCCGTATGTGTGGAAGGAGAGACCGGTGTAGAAGGTCTGTGAACCACCACTGTCTGGGCCATTCCGGGGCAATCAGGATCATTCGTGCCCTGGATCGGGACAGCTTGATGAGCACCGCTGGAATCAGGGGAATGGGCGGAAAATCGTAAACAAAGCTGTTCGACCAGTTGATCCAGAGTGCATTACCCAGCGTCCCTTGCTGGTAGTACCTGGAGGCGAAGTCTCGGCATTTGCTGTTTTCGGCGGTGGCGAACAGATCTACGTCTGGGGTCCCCCACCTTTCGAAGACTTCTCCTAGTACATCGTCGTTTATGACCCATTCGTGGTTTTCCTGAATCAGTCTGCTCAGTGCGTCTGCCTGAACATTCTGCACAGCTGTTAGATGGGTAGCCGTTATCGTCAATCCTCTGGCCAGAAGCCAGCGCCAGATCGTCTGCGCCTCCCGAGACAGGGTGCGCGATCTCGACCCCCCCTGCTTGTTGAGGTAATACATCGTGGTCGTATTGTCCGTCTGTACAAGCAGAGAGCTGGTCTGGAAGGACGGATGAAAGGCCTTCAGTGCCAAGTGAACAGCTCTGAGTTCCAGGAAATTGATGTGGTACGTGCACTCCATCTGAGACCACGTTCCTTGAATCTGTAAGTCTCCCGAATGCGCTCCCCAGCCTTGGAGAGAAGCATCCGTCACGATAGTCTGAGTAGGAATGTCCTTGTGGAAGGGAACCCCTCTGAGGAGATTCTCCGCTGAACACCACCACTTCAGAGACTGAAGAGCATGCAGAGACAGTCGTATCTTGTCGTCCCAAGATCCTTTCCTCTGGTCCCATTGGTCCTCCAAGCACTCCTGCAGAGGTCTCATGTGTAGTCGTGCATGAGGAGTGAGGAAGATACAAGAGGCCATCGACCCTAGTAGAGAAGACACCGTCCTCACTGTTGTAGATGGAGCGGTCATAAGAGCCTGAGCCTTCCGAAGGATCAATCGCCGTCGCTCCTCCGAAGGAGACACGCTTGCTGACAGCGTATTGATGGTGGCTCCCAAGTATTGAATGCACTGGACCGGGATCGGGACAGACTTGGACATGTTGATGTGCAACCCCAACTTGTTCAAGAGAACGCACGTCTTCTGGAAGTCTGCCTGAGCTTCCGAGAAGGAGGCCTTGATCAACCAATCGTCCAGGTACGGGTAGACAAACACCTTGTTCTTCCTGAGGTGTGCCGCTACCACTGCCATGCACTTCGAGAATGTCCTGGGCGCAGATTTCAGCCCGAATGGCAGCACTGTGTATTGATAATGGTTGGTGCCGACTTGAAATCGCAGAAACTTCCTGTGTTTGTACGCGATGGGCACGTGGAAGTACGCATCCTGTAGGTCTATGGCACAAAGCCAGTCCCCCTGTTGCAACTGAGGAAAAATCTGATGCAACGACAGCATGCGAAACTTTTCTCTGCGAATCCACTCGTTTGCCTGCCGCAAGTCCAGAATGGGCCTGAACTCTTTCTTGTCCTTCTTGCGAACCAGGAAGAACCGGGAGTACAGACCTCTTCCTCTTTGAGACAGAGGTATGTCTTCTATCGCCCATTTCCTTAACAGGATATCGGCCTTCGCCTGGAGCTCGCGCAGTTGATACTGAGAGCTGACCGGAGGGATCGCTGGAGGAGGGCTGATGAACCCAAGACTGTATCCATTGAAAACAATATTCAGCACCCACTTGTCCTGAGTAATTTTTCTCCACTCTGCCAGAAAAAATTGAACGCTTCCCCCCCACCGGAGCGGGTAACGGATGAAGGGGAAGTAACCGCTCAGGGTCGAGACCCGGCCGGGCCCTTGTTCGCGGTAGAGGACTGTTGTCTCCCTCTACCCTTCTGACGTTTCTGGAAGGGTCTCCGGAACTACTGCTGTTGTTGCTGCTGCTGTCCCGAAGACTGCCCCCGTCCCCTTCCTTGTGCGCCGTTGCGCTCTGGAAAGGCCTGAAGGATTTCTTCTCTTTGGGCTTCTCCAAGCCCACACCCGTCAGGGTCTCCGCCTCCGCCTTCATGCAGGCCATCTCATCAGCTGCGTGTTTTCCGAATATGGTCTCCCCGGAAAAGGGCAGATTGGCCACCCGCTGCTGGGCCTCCGGCTTGAGTGACGTGAGCCGTAGCCAGGCATGCCGCCGCGGATTGATTCCATGGCAGTAACCATGTGCGGCCAACAGGGAGGCGTCCGCCGCTGCACTGATCACCTGGTTTGATACCAGCATCCCTTCCTTGCGGATCTCCTGGAAGTCCTCCCTCTTGTCTCTCGGTAGCAGTTCCACGAACTGTTGTAGGGAGTCCCACAGCGCCCGGTCGTAATGGCCCAGCAGAGCTGTATCGCTGGCAGCCTTCATGGCTGCGGAAGCGGTCCCACATGCTTTCCTGCCCGCCGAGTCGATCCATCGACTCTCTTTATCTGGCGGCACTGTGGATGACGGGGAGGTAGAATGCAATTTCCTGGCCACCGTCACTATCACCGAATCCGGTACCGGATCCACTCTCAGAAAGGCAGGGTCCGAATCCGGGGCCCTGTACTTCTTTAGAAGCCGGGATGGAGCGGCCTTCACCACCGCTGCGTGAGGAACAGCTCCTCCGCAGGTACCTTCAATCCAGGTACCAGAGGCAGAAGAGGGCGAGACAAGTGCTTCTTGTGAAGCGTCTCGAATATCACGGACGTCGTAGGTGTTGGAGCCGTCATCGTGATACCTAGCTTCGCAGCTCCCCTCAGGAGAACTTCCTGGAATGTGGCAATGTCGTCCACTGGAGAGATCCTGGTCTCAGGAGAGTCCGATAAGGTCGTCGAGTAGGAATGGGTCCTGTAAGAGTCCGTGCGGGACCTAGACCCCCGCCTCCTATGGCGACGCCTCGATCTGGTGGAGGATCTATGTCGACTCCTTGATCTTCCTCTACGTCCGGAGCGCGAACGGGACCTCCTCGGCCGAGGACAATCAACCGGGTCCACTGGAACGGGTGTCTTGGGTTTGGACGGAGCCTTCGGTCTAGGTGTACCCTTGGGAGGCGTCGGAAGCTTAGGTAACGAAGTCGACCTCGGTGGAACCGGAGGTGGCTTCTCAGGCAACCCTGACCCAGGTTGCGGTGGAGGCGAGGGAGGCGGAGTAGGCGTCCTCGGAGGGGGACCCCTCGGTAACGGAGGAGGGGGAGTCACCTTCTCCGACGGGGTATACACCTCGGAATACACCGAGTGCGGGGAACCCCCTTCTCTTCCAGCCTGGGACGTAGGCGAACCTCCCATGGCGTCAGGTCTCTTTCCACCTCTTTTCGGCGTCGAAGAACGGCGACCATAAGGCGAGCGTTGGCCCCTGGACGTCGAGCGTCTCTTCATTGGCTTCGAACGCCTTCTGCGCCTCAACGGCGAACCTCGGTGCCTCGACGGCGAACCTCGGTGCCTCGACGGCGAACCTCTGTGCCTCGACGGCGATCCTCCTGTGCCTCGACGGCGATCCTCCTGTGCCTCGACGGCGATCCTCCTGTGCCTCGACGGCGATCCTCCTGTGCCTCGACGGCGACCTCCTGTGCCTCGACGGCGACCATGACGGCAAGGACCTCAACGACGACGTCCGTCTCCTCTTCGCCGACGGCGAACGGCGGTATCGCCTCGACGGCGAGCGCCGACGCCTGGCTCGTCGACGTCGATCGCTCGACGTCGACGACGATGAAACAGTCACCGGGGACTTCGAAGGTCTAGTGATATCCCTCGACGCCGAGCGTCGATGTCGTTTCGTCTCCGAGGATGGGGAACAGACCGCAGTCATTCCGCTCGACGCTGTAGTGGGCGCAATGGACCCAGGCGGAGAATGGTGACGCTTGCTGGTCTTCCTGCCCCTGGGCTATGGGGCTTGTCTGTTCATGTCTTCCTCTCTATCATTCCAGAGGGGTTTTTGCTGAAGGCAAGGTAAATTTGGACAGGCTTTGCTGTTTGTGGATTTTTGGTGGAATTTCTAGTCGAAGTACTGGACAGTGTAGCCGGTTTATAGGCTGCACTGTTCCTAGATGTTCCTAGATGCACAGCCTTACCTGAAGCCTTCGGAGAAATGCTTGAAATTGAATCACCATCTTCATAACTTGTGGATGGGATGGTTTCAGATTGTGATGCAAAGGTTACTTTGCGAGGGGAGCTGGTGCGCTTCTTTGCATCTGGAGAGACAAAGGCCATCATGTAGAAAAAAAAAACTGGAGTTCAACATACACCACATTGGTACAGTCCCACCAACCTTATACCCCTGCCTAGGTCACTTCGTGGTAACGGCTAGCCCAGAAAATGAATAAACAAATTTAACCCAATTCAGTACTCGGAGAGGGAATTAAATTTAGCCACCATAAAGCACAAGATAAGTGCACAAGGGTTCTCCGCATCTTTATCAGAGCTAAAGTGGTTAAAGTACAAACCATGTAGTGAGTAATGAAGGTCAGTCGTGCTGGCTGCAAATAAGGGAAACGCAGTGAAGACACTACACAGCATGCTAGAGTAAGCTGCTGCTACCATAACAGAAGTAGCAGTGAACCAGAGCATAAAGTATAAACACCTCCAGTATCTGCGGTGGAACTGGCACATAGCACTGAAGATTTGTACAGAATTTCATGATGGAGAGATGTAGTCATATGTCCCCTCAAAACCACAACAAATACAGCTGTGGAGCCAACACAAAACATGTGAGTGGCACTAAGCAACCCTATAAGGAGCTTAGCAACAAGTATATAATTGTTCCTCCACGTACAGGTTGTCAATGAACAACGTTCTGTGAAACGTCATGAAACAGCAATGTCAGAGTGGCTCAAACCTACACCTAATCAAATTCCTATCCAGCTATTCATCCACTCAAACACTGTGCAGATAATTAATTTACTATTGTGAGATCTGAATGCTACCTTGCTTAGACTAAGGTGCCTCAGACATCACTATTCACTCGTCATTAGTCTGAATACATGAGATGCACACACCTAAATCATTCTCCGAAGAATATCCCTTCAAGCGAATTTCCAGGGAGGAGACGCAGCGCTCCTCAGACACGTTACAGGGCTGATCATCTCCGAGTTTGTCCGGAGTGGAAGAATCCATGCGAGTTTCCTAGAAATAGAGGGAGAAAAAAGATCAGTGTGAAGTAAAGGATTGGTACAAGCGTTAGGAGGTCAGACAGGCAGAGACAAATAAAGCAATCTCCTAAGATTTTAGATAAACAAACCTCAGTGCTTCAATGTAAGCTCTAATCAGACAAAGAATCTATGCAGTTAAAGCAAACGTGCATCCAAAATATCACAGGAAACATCTTAGAAATACTTGCTTTGCAGGCCATTACTTCAATAACCACACCTAGAGTTTAGTGGCGGTGAAATAAGCTACCAGTGAGTAAGGAGATTCGGAGCTAAAGGAAAGAAGAAACCTAGAATAACATTTTGTCTGGGATCCTGGGGATAAAGGTTTCATTTTACACACTGGAAAATGGCAAATGCAATACGCCACAACAAACTAATTAGGGAAAAAAGGCAGCAGAATAAAAACAGAAATGAACAAATTAGTAAAGCACTGGCATGCTACACATCTGACAGGTTGGTGGAGTAGAGGGTTGGTTAGTGAGTGAAGAGGGCCAAGTGAACGGAGGCCATAAGAGGGAGCAACACCTACCGTGGAGTCCGCCGTACTTTGCAGAAATGAAGCACTTTTTGATGTCCCTTCGCCTGTCTGGGAGAGGTCTTGCAAGCTCTCGGCACTAGACGGCACCTGCAGGTTAGTGCAACAAAGTTCTTGGTTCAAAAACGATGCCAAGCCACTGAGAAAACCTGCGTCTACCCCTCATGACTAGTGCCATTGTCAATTAAACACAATGGCCTCTATGGGGGCAGGCATGCCATTGAAATCCATATATTATGGCATAGATGAACATTCTAAGCACTCTTTAGGAACAGCTCTAGCAGCAGTAAAACCATGGAAAGAAGCAGCACAAGAAAATGCAATGGTACTAATAAGGTCTGTGCCAATTCCATCACAAGGTTATTTGTGAAAGTTAAACTCAATACCAGAGCCAACTGATTTCAATGAGTGCTTCCTAACAGCTATGTCCCGCCAAACTCAAAGGACTAATGCTTTGGCCTCTGCATAGCCGATTAGCGTAGGGTTTTTGTTCGTGTCCAATGGTGCATGCAGATCCCTATGTGACTAACCCACACAAGTGTCAATGTATTTCCTCACCATTTCCAGTGGACTAGTCGGTCTTGAGTTCTGCTGCTTAGTCATCACCTTTACCCACAGATTCTTGGGATCGAATGTTCCACAAAGCGATGCTACCTCTGCCTCCCGCTCCTGCAAATAAAACAAGTATTGAAAAGGGATCAAACTGAATCCACCTCCATCAATATGATCATAAGCTACAGTAGGCCTGCCATTTGAACCACTACACAGTTGTACAAATACATTGGGAGCTAATAAGGCTTGAACTAAAACGCTGTCCCACCTCCCTTTCTCCAAGATGCTAACCAATCTAAATCTTAAAATACTTGATGATTTTTCACTACTTTGCCCCAATTTGTACCTCTGCATACATAGATGCATCTTGAAATGTATCTTCCAGAGACCTGAGCTCTAGTAGATCTTCGAGTACATCTGGACTTTCATCTACAGCACAGACAAAGGAATACATTAAGAACAAGCGTCCTATAGGATGCAATTGGTTTTAGAGTGGTGTTCAATTGATGGACTGCATCTCCCAGCTGCCCCACCCCCTTTCCCTTACCAACATCACGGCCCTGCCAACTCCTGATTTTAATACCTTCAACTGATACCAACTAAAGCATGTAGTTGAGGAATTAGGTGCTGCATATTTGGTACCCTGTCAAGTACAAACCACAGGCAGACATGGGGCTGTGAACATTACCGTTCGCAGGCGGATGGCACTGGATGTGCTAGCTGAGGCCTGCGGCTGATTAAAGAGTTTCATACAAATGGCACTGGTGCCTTCCGTTTCGATCTTTAGAGGTTCTGGAAGAGTGGCTGGTATTGGATCTGGAGTCTTCCACTTCTCAAACAGGTCAACAACTGATTTCACTACCACCTGGTCTGAAAGAAGAAATCACCAGAGAAAACAGTAAGCACAAATGTTGGGTTAAGCAGAGAAGGGGAGAGCCAAGTGGGGAAGAGGTACAAGGAAGAAAGAGTACAGCTCAGAACACGAATTAAGCAGATATTGGATTCGAATAAAAATACAGACAAGCTCAAACAAACGATACACACTTACAAAATGTTCTTTGTTAGCATGCTCAGGTAGAGGCTAGCTCTTTGTTCAGGACCCTAAAGTTTTGTGTTGCCTTTTAAATTTAAAATAGAATTGATTAGATTGTGAGGTAAGTCTACAAGATGCATTCGCACTGGCAGGAGACACAGCTCCAGGTGTCCCTGTAGTAGCCATCAGCTGCCTCGGTCCTCCATCTCCTGCACCCTGTAGCGGAAGGACTGTGCAGCTGTGTCGTGTCCTAGCGCGCAAAGCAAAGTCTGAGAGGAACTGCCTCATAGGTCCATGATAGGAGTGTACAGTAATATGGCTGACATCTGCCCTTCAATAAGAGTAAGTGAAACATGAGCTTCAAGAGGGGAGACACTTCTCCAAGACTTGGCAGAAAAACAAGGAAGAGGTAAAAGGGTGTCACCACAACCCTCCTGTAGGAAGCTGGCTCTTTATATGGTGTACCAAAAAGAGGTATACTGTGCAAACAGTCCATGTATTCCCTTATGAGTGGCAGGGGCTTGCACTAGCAATCCCAATTGACTCTTCTATGGGTCACGTGGTCAAGGAGCATTTGGCTTATCAGAGAGGAGAGTTCGGCATCTTCAAATAAACAGTCAAAAAATGGTACACGACTCAAGTAGGAGATCCACACTAATTTATAAAACAACAAATACATACATACATATACACTAGAATCTATACGATCAGGTAAGTATGTTTCGAAGTAAAACTACTTTCAAGTTTTTAAAGTGGAAAGTGCAATTATTGGTTGCATGACGAAACCACATATACAATTATATTGTATGCCTTAACAAGGTGGTCTTTACTATAACTGTCTTCACCACGCGTGCCTTTACAACACTTTTTGTTGTAGAGGCATAATTGGTAAAGGCATACGCGTGGAAAAGGCTACACCCTAGTCCCCCGCCCTGAGCAATAAATCCTGCCCCCAGCCCTAAAAACTACCCAACCCACCCAGAGCCCGAAAGCTGGCCCCCAATCTTAACTGCCCCAAACCGCGTGGTAAAGGCGTACGCGTGGTAAAGGCGTATCCTAGCCCCCTGCCCTGAGCAATAAATCCTGCCCCCAGTCCTAAAAACTACCCAACCCCCTCCCCACCCTGAACCCGAAAACGGTCCCCAACCTTAACTGCCCCAATCCCCGGTAAAGGTATACGCGTGGTGGAGGCATACGCGTGGTAAAGGCGTACGCGTGGTAAAGGCGTATCCTAGCCCCCTGCCCTGAGCAATAAATCCTGCCCCCGGTCCTAAAAACTACCTACCCCCTCCCCACCCTGAACCCGAAAACTGTCCCCCAACCTTAACTGCCCCAACCCCGTAAAGGTATACGCGTGGTAAAGGCATACGTGTGGTTCCACCCGCGTTGTAATGCAGCTTCCCTGCAATTTTCATAGGGGGAAGGGTTATGCTACGAAAGGAAAAAAATACTGCAAACAATTTCTTGACAGACTTACAAGACAAACACTCAGCACTTAAGGGGAGGTCAGATGAGGTACAAGGCAGCACCGGCAGGTCAGTTCTAGCCGCAGTAGGGCGGCCGGGTGTAGTGGTTCAATACAGCGTTGAGGGCCCAGTGTTAGTCAAGGGGGATCAGTCCAGTCGAAAAGAGGCTGGAGGTTTGGACGGAGAGAAATCAGGCTGAACCAACAGGTAGGCTTAGGTCTTGTGATGCTCGGGGACACTTTTGGTCTTCTCCACACGCCTGGGGCAATGGGTGCAGAGGTATTTGGAGGCATCAGGTTTGTCACCAGAAGCACTCGCAAACAAGTGGGTCTGCGAACGGAGAGTGCACAGTGCGCAAGTCCAAGGTGGGCTTTGTCTCTTGAGGGCTGGGGATCACGATGGCACTGCTGACTCACTACAGCTCGGGGTAGGTGGCACAGGCGCAGTGATGTTTTTTTCGGTGTTCGGTCTTTGTGGTTTGGAGTCCACTCAGGTCTCTTTGGGAGCCTGCAGGGAAGCAGCTCCGCGGACTAACAGGAGTTCTTGGTTCATGGGTGACGTTCTGGCAGTTCTCCCCAGGTTTTGGAGACTCAGCATCTGCATAGCAAGTAGTCTTTGGTGCAATTGTCGAAGACAGCAGACAGGCTGGTGCCAAGTCAATTGCTGGTCTTCTGTTCTTGCGACTCTTCACAAGTCTTTCAGGTTGACAGGACCTGAATTACTGGTGCCTGGGTCACACCTAAATATTAGATATAGGTGCGTCAGGGGAGTGTGGGTAGTAGCCAATGGGCTGCTGACACAAGCCCTATATGACCCCTTCCTGTGAGATGTGGGCATAACTTTGTTATGTTTTTTATATTTAATATAGCGCACAACTTACCCGGGGGCATCTCAGCGCTGTAACAGAAACAAGCATCAGTGAAGGGGAAAAAAGTTTAGAATAAATGAGCTTTAAGTAATTTCTTGAATTTATAGTAGTTCGTACAAGTGAGAACATAAAGAGAAATATTGTTCCAAAAGTAAGATGAAAGGTAGGAAGGTAAAAAGCCTCTCCTCCGCTACGAGTCAGACGAATGCACGAGACACACAATAAGGCTTTAGCAAGGGATCTTAGGCTACAGCTAGGTGTGTATGTAGGAAGCTGGCTCTGTATACACTATACCAAAGTGAGGTAGTGTGCAGAACCCCAAAAGGTAAGCAGAGGGAACGTTAGATAGCACCTCACTTTAGTTGCAGTAGAGTGATTGAGCAGTAAGGCATTATTAGAGGACAGTATTAAGCATTTTTTGTACCCACTCAATGAGCAAATGATTTCACACACTGAACTTCAGACCAATTGGTTTTGTATAAAAAATATTTTTAGTTTTTATGTCCTAGAACCAAGCAAGCCTGGCACAGGTAAGTTGATAGATATAGTTTGAAATACAGTTGTACATGTACTTTGAAATGGTTACAGTTTGAATTTCTGTCAATACAATACTGTGAAATGCTGTACATATACTTCGTATCGATTTTGCAATAATAATTACAGATACGTTACTTTTACTGTACCTTTGAGATTACTTTTTCTACTCTGTGTGATATGCCTAGATATCACACTGGGACATTTCCTAGAGAAAAGGTAAGTAAAATAAATTTTGCAGAA
Source organism: Lissotriton vulgaris (assembly GCF_964263255.1). Lineage (NCBI taxonomy): Eukaryota > Metazoa > Chordata > Amphibia > Caudata > Salamandridae > Lissotriton > Lissotriton vulgaris. The sequence continues at coordinate 155,606 of NW_028248537.1, forward strand.
TTGTTATTTTTCAGGTTTCCATACACATCAACTCCACACAACATTTTTCAGAGAAAACCAGTCAATAGGTTCCTATGGAGAGAAATGAAGTTAACAGTAACCAGGTAAGTAATCGGTCTTTGGAGTGGGGCTTCTGGGGTTAGAACAATGGTTCCCCAGGGTCAAGGATACACTCTTGTTACACCCACAGAGGCACTACGGAGGCCCAATGTTATCCAATGGGGGTTAGGGGGCCTCATATTGGTGGCTGCTGGCTAGAAGGCCACTTGGCTGTGGGAGCAAAGCTCCTGGACGTTAGCTCAGGGCAAATGGGGAAACAATGTAGCACCAAAAGAGCACTAGGGCGGCCGGGTGCAGGGTGCTGTTTCGACGTTGGGTGCCCTGCTGATTTCAATGCAGAACCTCCGGTTTGCAAAGGCACTGCAGGCTCGGGATGAAAGTCTTCTGGGTGAAACCACCACTTCATGAGGTAAGTTAGGCAGTTGAGGGTTGGTTAGGCACAGTGTTTGGGTACACAAGGCTGTGGGGCATCGGATGCAGGGGTGCCTTTTGGGGTCAGATCTTACCACCTCCTGATCGGGATTAGGGGGGCCTTCTGGATTTAGGCTGCAGGTGTCGACCGGAGGAAGTCAGGGGTCGCCGGATCTCGGGTCAGGAACACCAGGGTGATCTCCTCGTGGGGTTTGCCCACTCAAGCTGGGACCGTGGTCGGCGGGTGCAGAGTGGGCGGATCCGCTGTGTCAGACCTGGGCCAGAGGTTGCTGATGAACAAATCTGGTGTTCACGGGAGACAAAGTCTTTGTGCTTGAAGACAGGCAAGTCCTCCGGTGTTCGAGGTTGCTGACTGAAGGACACACCGGGATTTCACAGAAGCAGGTTTGAGGAGGAGACAGGCCTGTAGGGCTGGGGCCAAGTCAGTGGGAGTCTTCCTCTTGTTAGCTGCTGCATGTCCGTTTAGTTTTTCTTGTTGCAGGTTCTTGACTGAGGCAGCAAGGTTCAGGGGTGCCCCTAAATACTAGATTTAGGGGTGTTACAGGTAGGTAAAAGGCAGGGACCAATGGGTCCCTTCCCTGGGGTAAGTACACCCCCCATTATGCCACCCTCCTGTGGAAGGGGGGCATGAGCCTGTCCCTGGTTGGCGGAGTCTCCCCATCTTCAAGATGGCGTGGACTGAGTTGTGCTTTACCTTGCCTCCCCCACCTGAGGGGTGGAGTTGGCAGAGGTGGACACACCTCTCTTCCATTTATTTCCCCGCTGGTTTTCCTGCCCAAAGTGGGTGTCAGAACCAGTGGGGACCAGTTGCTGAGAGCAGCAAGTTGCCTGGGGAAGCTCACAAAGGAGTGCAAGCCTTTGAAGCTTCCCCTTCGTGAACCCTGCCCATCCTGGGGGAGGAGGCTTGGGAACTCATCCCAGGATGTGCATTGTTTCAGGCCCCAAAGAGCAGCAGGTTCTCGACCCAGGGGTCCAGAAACAGGTCTGGCGCTGGCAGCTGAAAGCAGCCACTCAGCCTGGACACTAGTGGTAGGTTAGTTTTACGAGGGCATCTCTAAGATGCCCTCTGTGTGCATTTTTCATTGAATTCCGCACTGACAACAGGATGGGTTCAATGTGCTGAGAAGTTTGATGCCAACCTTGTCAGTTTTCAGTGTAGCCATTATGGTGCTGTGGAGTTCGTAAAGACGAACTCCCAGCACCATATACTCTTAATGGCAGCACTGCACTTACAATGTCTAAGAATGGACTTCGACACTGTAGGGGTACAGGGCTCATGCACCTTTACCCTAACCGCTGGTATAGTACACCCAGCAAGAGGGGTGGCTTATCTATGCCAGGGCAGTGGATTGTAGGCATGGCACACAGGGATGTGTCCTAATCAAAAAGACCTGAAGCACACCCTTCTTTAATCCAAAGGTTTCTGTTGTACAAGTTTATCAATTTTGGCGTGCATGCACTCTTGAAGCACTCCGTACCTTTAGCACAATGCTATCTCACCAGGAAGTGACACGCTCTTTTGCGTGCCGAGAAAGAGATGCACAGCCTGATACAAGTTTGTGAACAAATTAACCACGTACTCAATGAAGTTCTCAAAATTAATCTAATTTATTTTCAATGTTTGTCCGTCACGTCAAAGATACAAAGTTTCATGTTTAAGCATTTTTCATTTGCACAGAATTGCCCATCCAGGCCTATTCACAGGCACGTAAATGTACAAATATTGAAAATAAACTGGATTAATTTTGACAACTTCATTGAGTACGTGGTTAATTTGTTCACAAACGTGTATCAGGCTGAGCAACTCTCTCAGCACAAAAAAGAGTGTGTCCCTTCCTGGTGAGATATCGCATTGTGCTAAAGAGTGCATGCACGCAAAAATTGATAAATGTGTTAAACATAAACCTTTGGATTAAAGAAGTGTGTGCTTCAGGTCTTTTTGATTATGAAGTTTTCACTGCTGTTCCAACCCGGTTAGCACCCCAAGAAAAAAGCAAGTGGAACTTTAAAATAAACGTTGTCACTCCAAAGATTCTCAGAGTTAAACACAAAAACATTTGAGTAGTCTCAATAATTACAGACGTTGCTTGAGGGACACTGGGTTGTTATGCATATTGTTTGCTTTTTAATTTTTTATTTTGCAATTTAAGGAACATGGGATTGTGGATGATGTAGTCATGCTGTAAGGAAGGGCGGCACACTTTGCTATCATATTTTTTTCGGAGTCTAATTTATTGAAGGTGGGGCATGTTGTAGGAAGGTGGATATCTGACCATATGGTTACCCCAACTTTTTGCCTAGTGTTTAGCTGGTTTTTGACTTAGTCGGCCTGGAATCCTGCTATTCAGGGCCCCAGGCTATCTGCTCTCTCTGTAAAATGGACTCCATGTACTTTAGGTACATTCCTAATTGAGATTGGGTCACCTTTGTGAGCCCCTGTATAGTGTACCATAGGTACCCAGGGCATAGGTGCATCCAAGGCCTACCAGGGGCTGCAGCATGAATTATGTCACCCCTGGCTGGCCATCCAAACTGACACCACAGGCTGAACACTTAGCTTGGGCAAGGTGGTGTAATCACCCTTTGCTTAGATATAGTATTCCTTTATCTACACTTATATATAGACACACATACCTATAAGTCACTCCTATGGCAGGTCTTGACAATCCTGAAGGCAGAGTGCTTGGTTTTATGTGAGATGGTGCTCTAGCATGAGCTGAGCCTGTCTGCAGCTTTCAGAACCATGTCCTTATAGCTGTTCTATGATATAGCCATACCATATACTCTTAAGTGCATTATAATCCTTGCGGTTAATGCTAATTTTGGTTTGGCTTTATCAAAACATGTGTAAGGTTTCAAACACTTTGGAATACTACTCCCCGCCAGTCCTCGCGGCAGCGGTAGCATTCCACCCTTCTAGAGGGAGAAGACCTGTAGTTACTGCTTTACCCGGTTAAAGTTAAACAGAGCCTCAGCATCACAAAATGGATTCTGCTGCCACAGACACGAGTCTGACCTCCTGCTGCTGGACGAAACTCCGGCAGGGGAGGCCTGGACAATAGGTTTCCTGTTGAGGGAGGTGCTAGAACCTTCCCAGACAGCCTTTAGTGGATTGGGGCAGGGTGGGTTCAATGGAAAGATGCTTTTCCAGACACTGCCTGGGGCACACAAGGTGCTCCATGCATAGCCGGTTCAAACCAGTTGCTGGGGCACTCCAGCCCCAGTTCTGGCGCGAAATTGGACAAAGGGAAAGGGGTGTAACCATCCCCTTCCCAGGTTCCACCCATAGGAGGGACCTAGCAGGTAATCCAGCCCCTTAGTTTAGTATAATGATAGGAGCTGTGTCTAGAGACATTAGATTATCCTGGAAAGAAACTCTGAAACGAATTCTTGGACCTGCGACGTTCCATATCGACTGGAAGACTGAAGACATCTCCCTTGTGGCCAAGGATTGACCACCCTGTGCAAACAGGCACCATCAGTATCTTGCCGGTTTGCTTTGTCGACACTCCCGCCGGAACCCGAAGACGTAGCGACTCAGGGACTGGACCTCCAGACCTCTGACTCTGGAGTCACATCCAGAGCAAAGCCAAGACCCGTGGCGGACACGAGACGTGGGACCGGACACCATTGACTACCTGCTCTTTGCTAACCGTGCAGCTTCTGAGGTACCCTCAAAGTTGTGCATTGGGGTTTGAGAAGCCCCAGACCCGAGCAGCATTTGCACCGAAGCTCAGCCCTCCACACTCCACGAGTGCCGCGTGGGGCCTGCATTTCAGCTTGACGCGTCTTTGCGGTTGCTAGCCCATTGGCTAGTGAGCCCTCTGAAGACTTTTGTGAAACTACACCCCTTGCCTGGTTGCTCCGGGCTTGCTCCAGCTTCCCTGCGAAGGAGAAGCTTCCCAGACCTTGCCGGTCTGAACTGAAGCCAATCTTCCCATCCTGCGTGGATTGCACTGGCCAAGGCTTGTTGGGCCCAATCCGTATACCGACACCGCAGTCAACTAGATCCTTTGTGGAGCAGCTCGAATCCAGCTCCTGGTCGTCGTCGCCTCCTGGTTCTCGTGGCTGCAGAGACCAGCTTCACCTCTTCACCTGATTGCATCTCAACATCGCCTGGTTCCTTCTTGGTGCCACCCTCCCATCCTTGAATGAAGCACAGACAACATTCCTCGATCGGCCCATTGGCCTTGAGGAGGTAATCTCGGCGATTTCCCGCCTCAAATTGGGGAAGTCACCCGGCCCGGACGGCTACACGGCGGCCTTTTATAAGACCTTTTGCCCACAAGTGGCCCCATTGCTGCGAGACCTCTATAACATCTTCGATCAGCCTGGTGCCATCCCCCCGGAGGCAGCAATCTCGGTAATTCCCAAGCCCGGACGGGACCCCACCCGATGTAGCTCATACAGGCCAATCTCCCTGTTGAACATCGACCTGAAGCTTTACACCGGCATTCTTGCAGGTCGACTAGCACCATATATGCAGCAACTGGTGGAGCCCGATCAGGCGTGCTTCATCCCGCAACGGCAGACTAGCGACAACACCAGGCGAGTCCTCCATCTTATCGAGGCTGGGTCGTGGACGAGGCCGGACTGCATGCTCCTCACTATTGGAGAGAAGGCATTCAATAGGGTGCATTGGCCCTATCTGGACCTGGTGCTACAGCGGTTCGGGGTAGGAGAAACCCTTCCCAATCGTATATTTAATTGTTACCGCCAACCAAACGCTGCGGTCCGGGTTAACGGCCACACCTCCCCACGGTTCCCGATCGGCAGGGGGACCAGACAGGGGTGCCCGCTCTCTCCCCTCTTGTTCACGCTCCATATGGAGCCCCCACCACTTTCTATGTGTCATATATTGTCCAGAATATTTGCGGTATGAGTGATGCTTTGTAAGTTTGATGAATAAGTGTTTGAAATATATGTAGTTTGCCCCTCCCCTTTTTGTCTTTGCCTACACAATCCTTTTTACACCAAACTGTACATATTCACTATTTTCCTCTAAAGATTCAGATTTCCCTCTTAGCGTTATTCAAGAACGAATAGAATTACTTTAAATTGTGATCTATGAACGCTTTAAGTTAAAAGCAAAAGAAAAAAAAAACCAAACATTTTTTGTAGAAAAGAAATACATTTATATTTTTTGAGATACATTGCAGGACTGAAAGAGTGGTTTTCAAGTTGAGAATCATGAACTCAACTTATTGATTCTACGACAAAAATGTTTGAGCAGTATTGGCAATTGTTTTGTTATATATATCTATATGGAGCCGTTGGCACAACGTATTAGGCAACATAACTTCATCTCAGGCATCCTGGTCAACATCTACCATCCCTTACCTTGGGGTCTTGTTGGCCCCAACGGTGCGAGCCACCGCGAATGCCAACTATGCTAGACTCAGCGCTCGTATTAGCGATGAACTCAGAAGATGGAAGCACCTCACACTATCCTGGCTGGGTCGTGTCGCGGCTGCCAAGATGACTTTGCTGCCACAGATCCTTTATGTGTTTCGGACCCTCCCTCTACGCCCTCCGGCGGGATGGCTTCAGAAGACACAATCTGATCTGGCGCGCTTTGTCTGGAACGGTCGCCGCCCGCGGTTTAAGCACACAATTGCTATACTCCCCCCCCCCCCCCTCACCCCCAACTCCGTGTCCCCCCCCATCCCCCATCTCCCCCCCCCCCCCGAACATGGCAGTGTGGGAGTGCCCGACCTCACTCTATACTTTCAGGCGACTCAGCTGCGCACTTTGGTGGAATGGCACCAACTGGAATCTGGCAAACACTGGCTCTTTCAGGACCAGGCGGTGGCAGGCCGTCCGCTCCAGGGTGTCCAGTTCTTGCCACGCTGCCATAGACCTCCCAACCTCTATGCATCACTTATCACAAGCACCCTCCTGGATATATGGGACAAGGTGGCTGTGAAGCGGGAGCTCACTTCCTTCCCCTCACCAATGACACCGATCTTCGGCAACCCGGACTTCTCTCCCGGCCTTGACCCCCGGGCATTCGTGACATGGAGGACAACGCCTTGTAGGGACTTGGGACATATGTTCGATCTTAACGGCATCGTTCCGTTTCAGAAGGTGAAAGAGGACTATGGCATACCAGAAACGGATCGCTTGTCCTACTTGCAAGTCCACCATTGGGCTTTACAGCCATCGGTCAGACCCGGTGCACAGCGCTTCCTCACCCCGAACGAGAAGTGGCTATTGACACGCACCTCCGATAAAAAAACTGATCTCAGATCTATATAAGCACCTGCTCCTCACCAACATATACACTTACAACGCGGTGAGGGTCAGATGGGGGAGGGTCAGATGGGAGAGGGACTTGGGGAGACAACTTACACGCAAGGAATGGGAGGGGGTTTACTACAGAGCTAGGCATTCTGCCTACCACACGGGCCTTACCGAAACCATGACCAAAGTAGCCACCTACTGGTACCACACACCCGAACGGCTACATCAATGGGACCCCCGAGTTAGCGACCGCTGTTGGAGAGGGTGTGGGGAACTTGGAACGTTGGAGCACCTACTTTGGAGTCGTGACCGCCTTCAGCCTTATTGGACCTCAATCCTAGACTTGATAGACGCATACCTGGATACTCCACTACCCAGGTTCCCTGCTTATGTCCTGCTGGGCCTTCCTAACGCTTTGATGTACCCCTTACGATCCAGGAGAGGGAGACTTATTGCGATCGCACTGGGGGCAGCTATACAAAATATAGAAGCGCATTGGAGAGCCACCCAACCTCCCTTACAAATAGGCTGGCTACACAGGCTATGGGCGATCCTGGGGATGGAAAAACTATCACTGGCAGAGGCCGGGAGGGGGGAAGAATTTGTAGCACTTTTGCGGCCGTTCTGGACCCTGCTGACAGGAGAATTCCGGGAACTGAGCTGCCCCCGCTACCTGCGACTGCTACGCCTTGCGAACACCCCGCTTACAGAACCTAAGGCGCAGCCGCGCAAGCGCAAGACTCCGGGTGTCTCTGCAATCGATGGAACCTATTAGAGAGGTGGTCCTTTATGGTCTATATCTGTGCTCTGTGGACAAGGAGAGGGGTGGTTGTGGGAGGAGGGTGGGGGGCAGGGGTTTGTTTTTCCTACTTCCTTTTTTCCTCTGTTACTCAGGTTTCATTATCATTACAACATGCACCTGCATTTCAGCCTTGATGAAGCGGCCGGGCCGGATGGGTTGTAGGCGGCTTGCTTTGTCAACACTCACAGTTGGAACATCTATTAGCCATGTTTACGCTTTGGAATTGTTCTTGACCGCCTTATGCAAGAGCGGGTGGCTGTACACGATGCATCGTTTTCATTTGCTGCTTAATAAAAAAGATTGAATACTAAAAATGTACCCCAATAACAAAAACACTTTTACTTACCGGTTTACAGAACATTTTCCACTGTAGTATCCAGGTATGCTCCACTGTGTAAGAAAAGTAATCTGTAAAGAAATTACTGGACATCCTACTGAAAAGCAAATACAAAGTATTTGTACAATATTTCAATGCATTTCATTACTAGTAGTTCTACTGTAATGAAACCAAAGTATATATACAGCTACAATTCAAACTGTATTATTATTACTGCAAAGTATAAACCGCTTTACTGTGCCAGGCTTGCACGGTTCTAGGAAATAAAATAACAGACCAATTTTGTTTGTATAAAAATATTCTTTGAGTTCAGTCAGAGTGTGTGACAATCATTTGCTGATTGACTGTACAACAAATGCTTAACACTACATTTTGACACAGCCTTCCTGCTCTATCACACTACCACAAATAGAGTAAGGTGTCATCTACTTTTACCTCCGTTTGCCTTTGGGGTTCCACTGGTCTCTGTGCACACTGTACCTCACATTGGTATAGTATATACAAAGGCAGCTTCCTACAAGCAGAGAACAGTAAAGCAGATGCAACAGTCAGTCGTGTGATAGAAAGTTACAATGAAAAGGCTGGATTGGTTAATGACAGCAACACACTTCTATCAGCAGAAAGCACCCTGGTACGAAAAACAAGCATTTGCAATGCAATAGGCCTCGCATTTGCGAGGGTTTGAGCTGTTGGCCTTGTAAATGACAATGCCTTTTATTTACGTGTTGGTTTTTAAAACATAAATAAAGGGCATTGTCGTTTACAAAAAATAGCTTAAACTCTCGCAAATGCAAGACCTATTGCATTGCAAATCCGGCACCTGGCACACCTTGAAGGAGGGGAGGGGAGAGACAGTTTAAGAACATCCAGAGTATTACCAAAGCCACCAGCTGGCGTTCCGCCATGGAGCATCAGGGTAAGTGGGGAGGGACCAAAGTAAACAGTGTGAACTTGTTCTGTAGACAAAGGCATGCACTGCAATGTAGCTGTCCTGAGAACTTACTTTTGTGAACCTATGACTGTTGCACTTTATGGTTTGTATTTGATTTTTGCAAATTAGAACAGTTGCAAAAAAAATATGGCTTTAAGTGCAAGACGTCAGCAGACATTAAACGACCAATGCAGGTATTAAAGCTAATCTGACATTAGGAAAGTAAGAATAGGAAAACTAGCTTGAAAAGTGCAAGGCTTTCAATGGTTTGCTGCACCACAATCAGAATGCCACGCATATCCCAAAACCCATGAACGGGGGTAGTAGCCAAAGCATCCTGCACGGAGGAGTATCAGTTACGAACATACCCAGGAGAGGTCCAACCATCGTACACTCTGGCCATAAACCGTAATACCACACTCTTGATTGTTCCTCCCATCCTGAAAGTCGAGCAACAGGCTGGCCTAACATCCCCGCTCTGGGACAGGCTGTTAAAAACCGGTCCGATACCGACTAACATTAGGAAACCCCCTAACCAAGGAAGCGAAGCTCGCTTAAAACTGGGCGGCTTCCACAGCCTGTATGAGAGCTGCTGGAGAGAAGCACGTGCGGAATAAACAACAAACCAGAGCTTTGCTTTATATGCTGTTTGCTACGTTTTGCGGGTGTCCCACTCAATGCTAGGCTATCTTATACATTAGCAGCACCTCCCATTCCCAGATGACTCCAGGAGTAAGTAGAACCGTGGGATAGGTTGTAGTGCGACCCAGAAGTATTAAAAATTACGGACAATTGACATCCGTTGAAAGATCAACACCGAATGTCGGACAGTAGGCAGAATTCACGGACTGACCGTGTAGTATCGAATAGATGTTCACCTGTTCTATGGTGAAGTGATTTTGCTTTTCTCTCATTTCCAGTTTCATTTTAGTATGTTTTAGTGAGGTGTGCTCTTTCTGCGCGCTGGTGTTCAACCTGGACAGAGGATATTTAAAAATCATAATTTTAGGATAGCATATTAATCAGTTCGGCACAAGGACAGAGAAACACCAATAATCTTTTGTAGATAAGTAACTGAAGGAGTTATGAAAGGATATCTGTAACAAAGATCACATACGTGTACCTAACATTCTTTAAGAAGGCAGAGAAAATAAGTGCTTTAAGTGGCAGTGCATTCGCGGCTCACAATTGTGGTTCTCGTCACGGCGCACCCAGGTCGTGCGCCGAAGCTCGCCGAGCCGAAAGAGACAATTATCATCTTCTCAATGTTTTGCGTTAATAACTGAGAAAGTGACCTGTGGCATTGCCAACATTATGAATGCCACTACTTGCCTGAGCGACTATGGGGCCGTAAAAGTAACGGCCGTGAAAGCGAAAGTGATCACGGGTGAAGCACGCGAAGCAGTAATCACACCATATGGCGCCTCTGCTCAAGCACGCGGCCGCGCACATGCACTGCAAGCTGTAGCCGGCGGTAGCATTTTTTTAAGCCCTTACTTAAAGTCTCGCCAGACCAGCACAATCGCTGGGTCAGGCGAGACTTAAAAAACATATGGAGTGGGCAAAATTGAGGGTTGTTAAGAAAATATTCAAAGCCATTATAAGTAAATTAGAGCACTAAGTATACAAAGTATTGGCAATAGCAAGAAGACCACACTCAAAAGAATGCTCATAGTAAAAATCTTCAGGTACCTGGGGCGCAGCCAAGATGGCGGTCGTAGCAAATGACCCCCATCTCAATATCAGACCTTACATCCCTCCCCTCACACACTTTACAATCCTGTGGCAGCAGTGGGGGTCGAAGATGCAGTGAGCAGGGCTTAGGCAGTGCTGCGAGCATCATGTCTCAGCCTTGTAAGCGGCCGTTGTGGCCAGCTGGCGGTAGGCTGAGCCCGGGGAGAAGCTTCAGAGGCAGAAACAATGCTGAAGACTTGAGGCTGTGTCGATGGACCCAGGCCCCGGTGGGCAAATTGCTACATGTGATAGTGCCTGGCCCTACCAAACTCTTGCTCTTTGCGGCCTCAAGAGCTGCACCTTGTGCCCTGTGAGACTGAGGCCGGCCCTGGGGGAACCCCACCTGAATTTTTGGAGTGCGCATGATGGACGGACGTTAAATTCCCCTATGCTCGGTCAGATGCTGCTCGACCAAGGGAGGCTCCTGCACCTCGGGCTGCGACCTGCCTGCATAAAGGGCTTTGAAGATACAGAGCCAACCCTTGGGGGATCATTACTCCATGCAAGTACGAGGCACACCTCAGTTTTTACCCTCCCACAAGGTTAACCAGATGTAGATGGGCTGGAGGGCACCCCTGAGCATATAAGCTGCAGCCTACACACTGGAGGGGCAGGGCTGCTTGCCGAGTGGGTCCTCAGCTTTCCTCTTCCTGTCTTGTGGGGCACTGCGCCAGCAGATGTCCAAGGGCTGAGTCGATTGCAGTGTGTTGCTGGCTGAGGTTGCTTCCACTGCCCCCTTGGAGTGCTTCCTAGAGCCAACAGCATCTTTGGAGGCCTGCTTAACTGTTGCCACTGCAGCCTCGCCTGCCTGGGCAGTGGGGCCTCTCCCAGATGCAGAGCCCCTGCCCAGGCTTGATTCTGTGAGGAGCTCCTGGTGCAGTGGCGCTCTTGGTCCAGGGACTAGCCCACTGTCGCTGGACCTCTAACCTGACTGGCAGCTTTACTTTCCCTGGCTAGTGTACTCCAGCGACTGGCTCGTTCTGTGATCTTACCCCTGCATACCCTGGCTGCTGGTACTGCAGTGTGTCAAGCTGGCCAGGGTAGGACACTATTGCACCTTCTCACTCTGCCAGCAACTATACTCTATGTTCTGATGCATGTCACACTCCAGTTGCTTGTTTCCCTTCTAGTAAGCAGGCCGGATAAGAGTTCTTTCTCCTATAAGGCCCTGTGGATTTAGCTCATCACTGCAGCATAGGTAATGATAAGGTCGCACCACCTGCCCTGGCCAAGACTAAAATTGATCACTTTACTACGACACAGATGGGTTCTGGGTGTTCTAAGGGACCTCCGGAGCAACAGACTGTGGAACAGGCTCAACCAGACATGGGCACTATTCTTAAGGCCATACAAGACTCGAAAACTGTCCTAGAGAATATGGTTGGCAAAGTCCAGATGGACGTGGCGCTTCATCAGGATCTCCGCAACATGGCTGCCAGGGTCGGTGAGGCCGCACGCGGGGTGTCCTCCGTGGAAGAAGACGTGTCAATCCTGAAGCGGCAGGTGGCCAGACTGACATCAATGATGGCCCTAGAGGAGCAGGCAAAGGACATCGAGAACTGCTCTCGCCATAAGAACCTGCCACTGTGGGCCTCCTGGAGGGCTTGGAGGTGCTATATGCCACTACGTTTCTGGTGGATTGATTTTGCTTGTGGTCGGTTTGTTGTCGAGCGAGCTCACAGATCCTTGATCCAGCAACTCTCTCCTGGGGCCCCAGCACAGCCTTTGATTGCTCGGATACCTAACTTTGACAGGGATGCGATCTTCAAGGAGGTGGTGAGTAATCCGAGCACAGATCATATGGTTTCCAGACTATACTAGGGCTGTCCAGCAGCACCAGCGCTTGTGTAGAGATCAAGCAAAAACTGTTAAACCTATAGCATGTGCTCCTCTTCCTGGCAAAGCCTAAACTCTTCTTTAATTCAAAGTCCTTTTTCTGTGAAACTCCTAAGCAGGAATAGGTTGAAGAAAGGAGACACCTGCGCACCCCTTCAGACAGACTGGGCCCTAGCGGCAGACTCTGCCAAGGCGCGGTCTACTGCCCCCTCAAGGCCTCAGAGGAGGCAGGGCACCCGTTCCTACAAACCTTGTGACTGAGGCTAACCAGCACAATTCTTCAGGTTCAGACTCAGAGCCTGATACACCAAATAGGCAGGATTGACGGTCGCCTTGGCCTTTTAGTAACTAATTTGTCCTTATTATGACTTTCCCTGCACAGTGTCCTTAAATGGGGTCTGTTGGGCTTCCTACAAACACTGTACGATTTCATTCTCTCTTTATGTGTTCTTATTTCACTCCAATGAGGTCCACTTTGGGCGAGAGATACTTCAGGGGTGGAGGTATGGGGGAGGGGAGTGGGAGAGCTCAGGGGCATTTGGGGAATGGTTAGTCTGTTTTTTTCTTGGTCAATCAATCAATCAAGGACATTTATTGAGCGCACTACTTACCCGTCGGGTCTCAAGGCGCTTAGGGGGGGGTGCCGTTACTGCTCGAACAGCCAGGTCTTGAGCTTCTTCCTGAAGGTGAGGTGGTCTTGGGTCAGGCGCAGGTCGGCTGGGAGGGAGTTCCAGGTCTTGGCGGCCAGGTAGGAGAAGGACCTTCCTCCTGTTGTCGCTCTACGGATGCGTGGGACGGTGGCGAGTGCGCGGCTGGCTGAACAGAGGTGGCGTTTGGGAGCGTAGAAGTTGATTCGTTTGTTGAGGTAGCTCGGGCCTTGATCGTGTAGGGCTTTGTGTGCGTGGGTGAGGAGACGGAAGGTGATTCTTTTGTTGACGGGGAGCCAATGCAGGTCTCTCAGGTGTCCGGAGATGTGGCTGTTTCGTGGGATGTCGAGGATGAGTCTGGCTGAGGCGTTCTGGACCCGCTGGAGTCTCTTCTGGAGCTTGGCGGTGGTTCCGGCGTAGAGGGCGTTGCCGTAGTCCAGTCGGCTGGTGACGAGGGCCTGGGTGACGGTCTTCCTGGTCTCCGTGGGGATCCACCAGAAGATCTTCCGTAGCATGCGCAGGATGTTGAAGCACTCCGAGGAGACGGCGTTGACTTGTCTGGTCATGGAGAGGGAGGAGTCCAGGATGAAGCCCAGGTTGCGTGCGTGGTTTGTCGGTTTGGGTGCGGTGCCCAGGGCGGGGGGGCCACCAGGAGTCATCCCAGGCGGTGGGTGTGGAGCCCAGGATGAGGACCTCCGTCTTGTCTGAGTTCAGTTTCAGTCGGCTGGTCGTCATCCACTCGGCTACCTCCTTCATCCCTTCGTGCAGGTTGGCTCTGGCGGCGGCGGGGTCGTTGGTCAGGGAGAGGATCAGCTGGGTGTCGTCGGCGTAGGAGATTATGTTGAGGTTGTGTTGGCGTGCGATGGCCGCGAGGGGGCTCATGTAGACGTTGAAGAGGGTAGGGCTCAGCGAGGATCCTTGAGGGACGCCGCAGATGACTTCGGTGGCCTCTGACTTGTACGGTGGCAGGCGGACTCTCTGTGTTCTTCCGTCGAGGAAGGAGACGATCCATTCCAGTGCCTTCTCCTGGACTCCGACGTTGCTGAGGCGTTGCACTAGGGTGCGGTGGCAGACGGTGTCGAAGGCCGCGGAGAGGTCTAGGAGGATGAGGGCCGCTGTTTCTCCGTTGTCCATCAGGGCTCGGATGTCGTCGGTGGCGGCGATGAGGGCGGTCTCGGTGCTGTGGTTGGCTCGGAAGCCGGACTGCGAGGGGTCGAGGGATCCGTTCGTCTCAAAGAAGGCGGCCAGCTGTTTGTTGACGGTCTTCTCGATGACTTTGGCTGGAAACGGGAGTAGCGAGATGGGGCGGTAGTTCTTGAGTTCGGTGGGATCTGCTGTAGGTTTCTTGAGTAGAGCGCTGAGTTCGGCGTGCTTCCAGCTCTCGGGGAAGGTGGCGGTGTCGAAGGAGGTGTTGATAATGTCCCGCAGGTGGGGTGCGATGACAGAGTCGGCCTTGTTGAAGACGTGGTGAGGGCAGGGGTCAGTCGGCGATCCGGAGTGGACGGAGTTCATCATGCGGACGGTGTCATCGGTGCTGATCGGAGTCCAGGCTCGGAGGGTGGTGGTGGGCAGCGTTGCTGTGGTTGTGGCGTGCGTCGGATGGGTGCTGAAGCTGTTGTGTATGTCCGCGATGTTGTGGTGTTTCATTCACAACCTTTCTTTGTTCTTGCATTTCGCTTTAGATAGAGATCCGCAAGGTCCCACACCTCTTAACCCCGCCCTCCACTATTATCCATGTGTGCCCCACATGGAGTCTTCTCTCGGCCATTCGCATAGCCACCACAGTCGACCATGGCCTCCTTTAAGCTGATGTCCTAGAACATAAGCTGCCTCTTGGACGGCATCAAATGCACTGTTGTCTTGAGCTTTATCAAATTCTTTTAACCAGCGGTCCTCATGCTTCAGGAGACTCATTAGCAAGGATCTCAATGTACCTTTCTCTATCAATATGAGAACAAGAGTGTTCCAAGCGCAGTTCAGTCGGGGCTCAAGAAGTGTGGCCATACAGTGTGGCCATATTGCTCCAAAGGCGGGTTTCCTTTGATAGTTTTGACCTCCCATTTAGACCTTCAGGGGCATTGTGTAGGTGGAGTAACTTCTTGAGAGCCGCCACTATAGTTTCCTCTTGATTTACTTACCCAATCAGGCCGCTGCCGGGATGTTCTCATTGCGGAGTGCCCTGCTTGCCAGTTTGCCCATGGGAGTCTCCAACCTTGGTGGCGACTTTCATACAGTGCCTAATCCTGACCTAAAGCATCCACTACACTTACCCACAGGCGTGTCAACTCTCCGCTTGGATGGATGCCTTGGTTCGCCGATGCCTGGAGGGTCTGGCTCCCTCAGTTTTGTGGATGGACAATGAGAGAGTGAATACCCAATCCAGACTCTCGTATTGATCTTTTTCTACTACCTGCCACGGATGTGTGCCAAGTGGAGTGCATGGCCTTCCTACCAAGGGGTGTATCTGATATAACCCCCATTATTTTGACCTTTGGTGCTACGAATCAGACCCAGAGGCCTGCACGACATCTTCACGCCCCATATCTTACAGACCCCCCCAATTCGAGGCCTCTCTTGCTCCCGAAAAAGTTATACTTTGAGAACAACCAGGGATCTGTGGAGTCCGTTATCACCCTATGGGAGGCGGGTAAGACGATAATCCAAGGCTTGGCAAAAGAGGTGACGCGCAGATGCGAACAAGAGAAGGTGGCACAAATCACAACCCTCGAAACCCAGATTCATGCCCAAGAACGGCAGAACCCTGACCTCCGTGTACATGATTACGTGATGCGGCTTTCAGCAGCACGGGGTCACTACATCACATTGCTCTTGAAGATGCCCGGCAGTGTTGCGGGGTGAGAGCATGAATTTTGATCTTGTAATAGATTTGGGTGTCATCGGTGTAGAGGTGGTAGTTGATGCCTGCTTGTTGAAGAATGAGGGTGAGGGGTTCCATAAAGAGGGTAAAGCGGGAGAGAGAATAGATCCATAGGGGGGACTCCAAGGCCGACAGGAGCGGGGTTAGAGAGACCATTTTGAATTTTGATTTGCCGAGTTTGGTGTTGTAGGTAACATTAACCATTTGTGGGCAGTACCATTTAGGCCGAAACGGGTCTTAAAAACATTAAGTAGGGCTGTATGGCTGACTGTATTGAACGCTGCAGAGAGGTCAAGAAGGATAAGAAGGCAGGTCTCGCCATTATCAAGCGACTGATGGATGTCATCTATGACATTAAGCATTGCAGTTACAGTGCTGCAGCCTTTCCTGAAGCCATATTGAAGGGGGTTGAGTAGGTTGAAGTTTGCGATGTGTTTGTCTAGTTGTAGTAAGACGCATTTTTCAAGGACCTTCGACAGCAGGGGGGAGGTTAGTAATGGGGCGGAGATTTAGGTCATTTGGATCAGCATTGGGTTTTTGATTATGGGCGAGATTTGTCCCAGTTGAAGGGAGGTGGAGACACAGCCCGTGGAGAGAGGTGTTAATGATTGTGGTCCAGAATAGGGTGATGATGTGCTTAAGGGTAGGGACAAGGTTGGAGGGTACGGGGTCTTGTGTGGGAGGACAGTTTAAGATTGTCAATTATTTTAATGACTTCACGCTCAGTGACGGGGAGGAAGTTGAACAAGGAGACATTGTTCTTTAGATGTGAGTTAGGGGAATTGGTAATCAGTGAAGTGGTGGGGGAAGAGGCCGGTGAAGTGGTGGGGGGGAAGAGGCCAGTGGAGTGGTGGGGGAAGAGGCCAGTGGAGTGGTGGGGGAAGAGGCCAGTGTAGTGGTGGGGGAAGAGGCCAGTGGAGTGGTGGGGGAAGAGGCCAGTGGAGTGGTGGGGGAAGAGGCCAGTGGAGTGGTGGGGGAAGAGGCCAGTGGAGTGGTGGGGGAAGAGGCCAGTGGAGTGGTTGGGGGGGGGGGGGGGGTAGGGAAATGGGTGGGTATGAAGGGTCGTTAGGGAGCGAGTTGGAGGGTAGTGGAGTGGGAAGGAAGGAATGATCAATGTTAGCATTTTTTTCCGAGAAGAAGTGGGCAATTTCTTCACATCTAGCTGAGGAAACTCATGTTTGGATGTGCGGGGGAAGTTTGGTTTCGAATGATTTTGAAGAGTTCCCTAGGTCTGTTTTTGGAACGATCAAGTTGAGTGCGGAAGAAGGATGCCTTTTCCATGAGGATGTTTTTTTTGTATGTGGATCTAGCACGTCTGAGAAGTGCAAGATGGGAGGGTGAGGGATGGTGCCTCCAGGTTCTTTCCAACAGTCTGAGAGCCCGTCTCATTATTTATCTCTGTAGTAAACCAAGAGTTTGAGGGGGTGTTTTTTTGAATTTTAAGTTGAGGTGGGGCCAGTTGGTCAAGAGTACCAGTGACAGTATTATTAAAGAGTTCAGTGAGCTCATTCGCATTTTGAGGGGGGAATGAGAAGAAGTTGAGCTTAGAGTTTAGATTGGAGAACATCTGGGGGGATACATTTTAGGTTTCTGGTCAACTTCTTAGGTCTGTTAATTTTTAAGGCGGGAAGGCTTGCTGAGGTCGCAATGGAGAACAGTATAAGGTGATGCTCAGACGAGTCAATGGGGATGATATTGGTCACGGAGATCAGGTCTTCGTTAGATAGAATGACATCAAGGATGGCTCCTTTAGTGTGTGTTGGGGATAGGCAGAGTTGTTTGAGTTCACTTAGCTGAAGAAGAGTAGTGACGAGGGAGATAGTAGGGTCATTGATATCATTCCAATGGAGGTTTAGATTCCAAAGAAAGATTTTTTAAGTTGGATAAAGCGGATTTTGTCAGGAGATCAGATAAGTCCTCAATGAAGGGCTGTGGTGGTCCCGGAGGGCGATAGATGTTGTGTAGTCAAATTGGGAGGGAGTTTTGAGTTAACAGTTCAGCTTCCAGGTATTCGCAGTATGAGTAGCCTGGGCTAGTGACAAGCGATATCTGAAACTCATTTTTAAAGATAATGGCTAGTCCACCCCCAACTCTGTCTGATTAATCTTTTCTAAGAATCGAGTATCCCGGAGGGGAGAGTAGGTAAAGTGTGCTCGTTGAGTGGTCATTGAGCCAAGTTTCAGTGAAGAATGCAATATCGATAGATTCGAAATTTCCGTGGCGTGTAGGACTGCAGAGCGACAGTTGAAGAGCATGCAATTCAGTGGTGTGGGGTTGTATATGGAGGGTGGACAAGAGTGGAGTGATGAGTTGTGGCGGTGGTCTGGAGAACGCGGGGGAGGAGGGGGTTCTATTTGTCCCTATGTTAACAGGGATGGGTGCGTAAGGGAGTGGAGGGTTGGTACATTAGGAAGGTAGGAGCTGCATAGGTCAGCGAGGTCGGACGGGGAGAGATGGTAAGAGGTGCGGAGAGGTCGTGCGTACGGCAGCGGAGAGGGAGTAATCTCAAACTGTTGTGTGTGGTGTAAGGGACTTTTGAGAGAGGATGGGTGGAGATTTTATGGTGAGGGAGGGTTTTGGAGCCGAGGAGAAAACAATCTTTCCTGAATCAGGCAAATTCAGTAGTTCGATTAGAAAGGACGCGTTCAATGTTGTGTAGGATCTGGGCAAGGGGAGGTACCAAGAGTGCACGGTCTGTGATATTAGTAGAGGGTGTAATAGTGTGGGGGGGATTTGGGGTAGAGGTGTGGGGTGAGGGGTGACGGGGCTAGGAGTAGTGAGGGGTTCGGTAGTAAAATTAGGTAGGTTGAGTTTGAAGTTGTGTAGGTTCGGATCCATCTGGGTACAGGGAAGGATTGACGGAGCATAGGAGAAGGAAGGAATATTATCAGGGGAAAGGGAGTGGTCATGATTAGTTGCGGATGGTGGCCTGCTGTGTGTGGGGGGAGATAGGGTGGGTGGTGTAGAGTGAAGGGTGGCGGAGCTGTTAAGTGTGAGGGGAGGGGTTATGTTATCCATGGGGCACAAACTTTCAGGAGAAATGGCCAGATAGGATAAAAGGGCATGAAGCACATGAGCAACGGATATATTGGAGTAAGGGGGCTGCGTGTTTATCGGGGTTTAGGGTGAGGGGTTGGGAGGTGGAGTAGGTAGGGCCTGGTTGGGAGGATAGAAAAGATGGGGAGAAGAGGGTGTAAGGGATGGGTAGAAGTAGGGGGCAGGGAGTTGTGTTAGGTGATTGAGGGGAGAGGACTGTAGAGTACGTGGGTGGTTGGGTCGGGGGGGAGGGAGGTTGGGTGGTCATAGGAAAAGGGGGGACCTGGGAGGGAAATGAGTGGGTGACTGGGATTGAGGGCTACTGTTCAAGGAGGGGTAAGAGTAGTGAGAGTTCAGGAGGTTGGGGGGAGAGAGGGAGATTTGAGGGGAGTGGGAGGTGGGTGACTGGGGATGTTATTGGCAGTGGAGAGGTCCAAGGATGGGATGGTGAGGTCTGTTGGAGGATGGTGTTGACTGTTTGGTTGAGAGTGGGGGAATGGGGAGGAAGAGGTATGAGGGGCGCAAATCGTATGGGGAGGTGGAGTGTTAGGCAGAGTGGACAAGGAGGAGAGACAGTGCTGAAGTGGTGTTCAAAGATGGAAAGGTGGGGTGCTGTGCTTGTATGAGGATGTTACCCGTTTTATAGATGGATATCAATATCACCATGAAAGGCTGGGGAGGGAGCGGTGGATATTTTTAATCCATATGGTATTTTGGTTGATTTAGAGATAGGGATGTGTTGAAAGAAGATGCTCTTCCATTTGGAAGGTCGTTTGGAGTAAAAGATGTAGTTGGTGAGAATGGGGGAGGCGAGGCTGAGGTAGTTAACAAGGAGTGTTTCAGGGTTACGGATAAAGAGTTTGTTTGAAGTTTTTCCTTGCATGTTTGGATTGATTGGGTGGGTAAAGAATGGTCCAGGAGTTGGGGACATGTTTGGAGAGAGTAGGGTCAAGGGGTTGATGGTCTGTGTTGTGCGGGGGCATGTTGGGTGGATGGGGGAGGAAGATAGATTGAAGACAGGGAAATTGAGATGGGGGAATAGAGGATGAGAGGAAGATTGGTAACCAAAAAGTGTGGGGGGGCTGGGAGAGTAGAGGGTAGAAAAATAGGGGCAGGATAAGGAATTAGGGTAAACAAACGTGGAGTGAGAATCAGGCACAGACTAGGTAGTAAAACAGATTACAACACTAATAAGGAGCAAATTAAATAGTTAAACAAGCATGCTAAATATAATGATTAAACTAAGGAGCAAATTAAATAGTTAAACAGACACGATAAATATAACTAAGTAAAATAGGGGCAGGATAAGGGGATAGGGTAAGCAGACAGGGAATTAAAATGAAGAGCAGATTACACAGCAAAAGCAGGTTACATCGCTAATATGGAGCACATTAAAAAGGTAAACAAAACAATAAATATGAAGATAACTAAAAGAGGACTATGAAAGAGGTGGATTCTCTAAATCTTTCCATTTATTTTTGCTTTTTGGGAGGTAGACCTGTGTCCCTTTCCATAGGCAAAGTGGGGTGCTAGGCCAAATTCAATCCTGAATTGTAGAGAGAAGCATGAAGTGAATGTGTGGTCCTATGTCGCTTTCAATGAATCTGTCAGGAGTGATTGGTCCGTCCTCTGTTTCCATGTATGCTACCATTTTAAGGAGGGGGACAGGGGATGGACCCCAAATGGAGCTCAACATGGGGCCTCAGTGCTGTCAACCCACCGAGTGCAAGATGATCAAAGCCCAAAGTCAGATGACTGCGGGGAGTGAGAGGCAGACCCGAGGAGTTGGGCCCACGAAGCGTCCATCGAAGTAAGGATGGGTCAGGAGGGGCGAGGGCACAACCCCCACCTGTCCACCTTCAGTGAGGCCGGTCAGCAGCCTGCTGCCCCGTCCCACCCAGAAGAATCAAGGCAGCTCCGTTGGACCCCAGGCCTTCAGGAGCTAGGCGCGGGCCAGTCCGGTATCCGCTGTGGGACATTCCTTACACGTCCCACATTTAGTGTGTCCAAACACTGGCATTTAGTCAAAGGGGAACTTGGGGGAATGCCTCCTCCCTTACAAGCGTTCAGGAAGGGAAAGAATATTAGGGATCACCTAATAAAATCTCTGTTGCCAACCACACAGCAAGTAAGCCAAACAACTCTGTGGGGTCTTCCACCAGTGATTGGACACACTAAATGTGGGACGTGTAAGGCATGTCCACTTATCACAGAATGCACTTTTTACCTATAATAATCAGGTACATACATTGAAAGAACACAGCAATTGTAATACCACATGGGTGATTTAAGCCATCTTATGCCCCTGTGGGTTTATGTATGTGGGGCAAACTATTCAGAAAATCAAGTGTCGGATTTTACAACACACCAGTAGGATACGCTGTAAAACACTAGGGGCCCCTTTAGTGGAGCATTTTATCACATTTGAGCATGATCCAAACAGTTTAAGATGGTGGGTCATTGAGAAAGTGAGAGCGAATCCAAGAGGAGGTGACCTCAGTATCCTTTTGAGTAAAAGGGAGTGCAAATGGATATATTCTTTTGATACTGTCAACAAAGGACTGAATGAGCTCGAGGAGATCGACAGGTGTCCCTTTTGAGGGTATAGAGTTTTTGTATCTAGCACGGTATACACTATTGCATATAACATTTGGATATTGTTCCAATAAGAGTTCAATCCAACAAGCTGTGCTGTGAGTTTTTATGATTTTTTTTCTTGACCATTGTTGATTTTGTCTTAAGTGTAATATGTATGAAAATATATTTAATGCATGTCTGTAAGTAGATATTGTATGTATATGTGAAGTCATGTACTTATTCCCTTGTGGGGATAGTATCCACGATGTATCAATAATACCCCAAAAGGTTTTTCTCCTTTATCTAATACCTGTGCCTATAGGCTATATCACCCGCAATTTATTAGTATGTAGCGTGATTAGATGACTGCCGTATAGAATTTGTTGAGTTCATTTGAAGCTAATTGGTACTGTCTCCAGGTTGCCCCCTTCTGACTGGTTGTATGCGATTGAATCTGCGATTCAATGGCAAGACTGTAGAAGGACTATCGTAATTTCCCAATCTAAAATGGCGGTCATGGAGAAGTTTGTTTGCCGTTTGGGTGGGGATCTTCATCTCCTTGTTAAAATCGTTAACCGGGGAGCGTCGTGGTATATCATTCGTTGCCTATAGTTCTGTAATCTATAACCCAGGGAGCAACTCATGAATACGCGATTGTATACAATTGAGACGGACATGGCAGTCCCTTCTCTATGTCGCGTTCATATGTCCAGCGTTTTTGAATGCCGGTTCACACGTACACGAACGCATTTCTGAATATCCAGCTGACTGCAGCTGAACTAGGTAAGCCGTAGGGGAGAGTGACTTCGGGGTAATAACGAATATCGAAGCCATATAGCTCCTAATGTCCGACTCCATTATTTGTATTCACAGTGGCCTGATAATGACAGGACCATCGTTTTACAACAAGTAAAATACCATAATTTGTGATGGAGTCCCATTAACAATACCACTAGCGAAACAGGTAAGGAAAATCACCAAAAACCTTTTATCTAACATTCTTGGAGGACCAAAAATTGTTGATCCATAAAAGAATTTATTCTTTAGGGATATTATTATCCATTATAGAGGAATGAGGACCTCCGGCAGACCAAATCCCATTGGCATCACCATGATGGAGTCAAGGTACTGCCGCTCTGGCGTTAAAATAAATAACCTGGAGCATATCTTTAGACCAGGTTTTTAATCAGACCGTATTATATATTATATTATAGGAGGAAACTCCATTGACTGGAACGAGTGAATAGAATACATTCACCACCTCCTCCTCCTCAAGGGTAAGCATTAGGGCGATCTGGGTCCTCCAACCCTCATTCGAGATTTAATTTTGCAACAGCTGATATACATACATTTATTCTTCTTCCCCATAGGGTCATCGAAAAGGCTTGGTTGCCCTGTGTTTTTATAGTCCTGATGAAGACTCGCATGGCCCAGGCATAATTTACCGATTGGCCCAAAGTCGAGTCGAAACGTCGACGCTTTCGATACTGAACCTAGACCCATATGTCCCCGCTTTACATTGATGTGCAAAACAATGATGACACATGTGCTTTTTGATAATTTATGGAAATTGTGAAATGATTTGTATTGACGGCCAGGTCTAACAGGACGGATAATTGCGGATCCGTACTGTTCTATATAAATTGTTTATGAATATTTTTATTTCACTATTTCTAGAGATTCCTTTCCTTTCTTGATCACCATACACTATCTAATTCACTCCTTTCTATTTGCACGCTCCCTTTGGGGCAACCAGTATGACTCTTATTAACCGTTAGTTAATCAAAGTTCATCTAGAGGCAATGAATAAATAAATTGTTCTTGGGTGTATATTTGATGCTGTTGCTTTCCCCTTTTTGAAATTGGTGCATTTATTGGGTGGAGCAAATCTATATGACATGCTCAACAGATGTTTAATTGATGACTAAGCACGGACTTATTGTTTGATTTAAAAGAAATAGGTCACGGACCCTTGTTTATCAATATGGAACCAGGGAACAAGCACGCTGAAGCGTGGAACAGTTTGGTGAGACCTGATGCCCATGGACTAGGCCCTACACGCCGCTGGATAAGGGCCCCCAGGAAGTCCGGGAAGGGTTAGGGAAGATCCGATGACTATACCGGACGGAGTGCAGACGAGGAAAGAGGCCTGTGCGACAAGGGGAACTCCAGGAACAGAGAGGGGAAGTGGCAGAGTGGCGCCTACACGAAGGGGGAGGAAGAAGATGAACACTCCAACGCCTGGAGAAGAGGTGGCGAAATATACGTGAGGAAGCCATCCGCACATGTGAGCGAACGGAGGTGTCGGAGATGAGGAAAAAAAAGACTTGGCCGCTAAACCCCCCAGGCAGGGAACTATGGACAACTATGCCACGACACTGCCACCGGCGGAGGCTACGCCCTCCAGCACACGTTCAGACACAGTTACTGATGGGGGCGATCCAAGCGTCCAGGGCAGACATACAAGAGTCCCGGGCAGCCCTGGAGGTCAAGATCGGTGAGGTGGGCTCGGAAGTAACACTACTGAGACAGGACTTCCGAAATCTAACGAAGAGGGTGACCACAGCGGAGACACTGATAAGCGAGGCAGAAAACTCACTCACTACCCTTCGGAAAGACATGGCAGAACGGTCTCCCATCGCCAACTACTATGGAAGGTGGGCGATGCAGAAAATAGGGCGAGACGCAACAACCTTCGCTTTGTGGGCTTTAGAGAAGGCTTCGAAGGGACGGACATGGCGACTTACTTACATTACTGGCTAAGGAAAACCTTTCCGAAGGCACAGTTCTCGAATTGCTTAGGGATCGAACGTGCACACAGGGCGCTGCTGGTAAAGCCACCGGAGGGAGCGAGGCCAAGACCGGTCATTGCACGCTTCCTCAATTTCGCGGATCGAGATCTGATACTGCGTGAGGCCAGAAAGCTGGGGGAGATCCGACTAGAGAACACACACATTATGATATTCCCGAACTATAGCCAGGAGGTGCAAAAGTAGCGGCGCTCCTTTGATGCAGTGAAAGCGAAGCGGAGAGACCTGCATATCACACATATGTTGCTCTTCCCGGCAAATTAAAAGTGATATACGAAGACAGAACACACTTCTTCAACCAACCGGAAGATGCGTGGCAATGGTTGGAGGAACGTCCTACATTCCGAAGAGCAGAGACTGAAAGAAATAGAGTGGTAGACGGGATGGCTGACAGAGGACTCCAGCGGGGATTGCCGAAGACCCAGAGACCAAAGAAATCGAGGAGCAGTAGACGAATACAGACAACGCCATATCCAGGCAGCACCTAGTCAGGACGACGGAGAAGGAACTCTGCTTCACCTGGAGGGAGAGATACAACAGGATCCAGGTTGCGCTGCCTGGAGAGGAATGCCAGCTCTGGAGGAGAAGATGACACTGGGGGCCGGTCCTCCGGAGGGGAAGAGGAGACGACGCGCTCAATGCATCCTTTAGTGACAGCAATCCGAGAAATGGAGCAAGATGCATCTGGACTAGCCGAAGACACAGGAATTGATATCCAGGACTCACACTCTGGAACGGTGGTGGATCAGGCAGTAGAGATTGCAGCTCATTGCAAAGGGGCACGCAAGTTTATACACCCCTTTACCTATTGTTTTGCTTTTTACTTTTATGCACTGTTCTTTTGTTTTTCCAGGTTGATCTGGTGGGACTGTGTTACATGCCCGCTACACAGATCTCAAGTGTAGGTTAAAAGGAAGGTTTCACGGGAGGGCGACAGACCCTCTACGCAGACAGTCCTGTTTCTGTGGAAGATGGGAATGAAGGGGGCAGAGGTGGGGAGGGGGGAGAGGAGGGGAGTTGTGTGTGTTCTCAGTTGGGGGAAGTTGAGGGACAGAACGGGGAGGGGGGGCGGGAGGGAGGGGGTGGGAAGCAGGGAGGGGGAGGGAACGGGACAGGTCAGAAAGGTCACATATGCCGAAATACAGGACACTCCACTAGCAAGGGGCCAGAACACCATTCACAGCGGGTCGTGGCAGGATGTCAGGTAGACACAGGATCGAGAGCCCCTCCAGGTCTTGCCTCTACTCTAACATGGAATGTGAATGGTCTAGGCAGTAAGATCAAGCGGGCCTAGTGAACAAGTACATCAAAAAGGTAGGCCCAGACATCGTATTGTTATAAGAAACACACCTCATGGGTAGCAACTGCGTTTTTTTAGCGTGGGGGCAATACAAAGTTCTAGCGCATGAGGGATTCACCAAAGTCTTGAGAGGGGTGGCAATACTGATAAGAAAGAACCAACCGTTCCGGGTGGCATGGATTTGGGCAGACCCACAGAGGACATATGTGGGGGTAGGGGGCACTTGGAAAGGAAAGAAATATACAATAGTGTCAGCCTACGCACCTCCTAAACTACATGCAGCCACACTGAAAAGAGTTACGGAGGTCCTCCTTAACTCATCAGATACTATACAGGTGCTGGGGGGAGACTTCAATGACGTGATGACTCCGAACCTGGATAGAACAGGCGATCGGGTCAGAGACCAGACCCCGACCACCCTCTCTAACATGATCAATGCTATAGGACTAACAGATATCTGGAGATGGCTGCACCCGGATGAAAGAGCCTATTCCTTCTCGAGCGCACATAAGGTTTACTCTAGACTAGATTTTATCTTACTTGCCTGACATGTATCGAGAGATGATTCAGCCGAGTACAAAGCCAGGGGGATATTGGATCACTCCGCGCTCGTAGTAAAGGTGGAAAGAAGGAACCAGCAACAGGGGTCCTGGAGACTGTCATCCTGGGACTTGCAGAACCCGAACGTGTTGAAGGGTCTTAGAGATGTCAGAGTCTGCATAGCAGAAAATGAGGGCTTAGTAGCGTCCAAAGTGGTCTTATGGGAGGCCTTTAAGGCAGTCATGAGAGACAGGGCCCAAAATAGGCTGGCAGAGGTGACCCGAGAGAGCTTGAGACATTGGAAGCCTGAATATTGGAGCTAGAAAGGGAGTACCAGGATAGTAAAGACACGGGGACTCTCCGTAAACTGACAGACACTCAAAGTCAATATAGAGATCTAGTAACGGGGGAGGCCAAAACGCAGGCGATGGCAACATTACATCGTCTATATGACGTAGGGGACAAATCAGGCAAACTGCTGGCATGGCTGAGCAGGAGGGAGGGAGATGCCCGTGGATAGAACAAGTACGAGACACCCAAGGGAACCTAACGGGATCGGACGTCCAAATCGCGTAAGCTTTTGCTATGCACTACCAGTTATTCTACGAGGCTAGAGATCTGGGAACGCAGGAAGATGCCCTGAAATATATGGAGCACCTTGAACTCCCAGTGCTGACAGACACGGACCTCAAAGACCTAGAGGCTCCCATCACGCTGGAAGAAGTTAAA
Organism: Lissotriton vulgaris; assembly: GCF_964263255.1. Classification (NCBI taxonomy): domain Eukaryota; kingdom Metazoa; phylum Chordata; class Amphibia; order Caudata; family Salamandridae; genus Lissotriton; species Lissotriton vulgaris. The sequence continues at coordinate 182,498 of NW_028248537.1, forward strand.
AAGGCCCTGGCTAAACTACGTGCAGGGAAATCCCCTGGCCCGAATGGGTTCCCGGCAGTTCTTTAAGAAAACGGCAGACCTTCTGGCTTGCCACCTGCTGGGGCTCTTTGAGGGAGCACTACAGAATGGGGAACTTCCTCCAAACCTCCGCATGGCCACGATCATTCCGATATTTAAGGAAGGTAAACCGCCAGAGGAATGCACCTCCTACCGTCCTATCTCCCTTTTGAATATTGAGGTGAAACTACTGGCGACGGTACTAGCGCTCAGATTGCGGAGGGTAATCCAGACTTAGTCCATTTGGACCAAACGGGGTTTCTCCCGGGTAGGGCTACTAGATTCAACTAGCTACAGGAGGTGAGCAGGAGACAAGACCCCCACTGGTTCCTTTTGCTTGACGCAGAGAAAGCATTTGATGCGGTCCACTGGCCCTTCCTGGAGGGAGTTCTGGTGCAGCTAGGCTTTGGTCCAAATTTCCGGCAGTGGATAAAACTACTTTATACAGACCTAAGAGCCAGGGTCAAGGTGAACGGGATCATATCCGGGGACTTCCCAGTGAAACGGGGAACAAGGCAGGGATGCCCTCTATCCCCCTTGCTCTTCACGCTAACGATTGAGGTGCTTCCCAACGTTGAGGTTTATTTTTGGGCAGAACACTTGGTAGTCATTAATGACTGGTTTCATGCCCCGGCCGCACACCCCACGTACACACTAGAGAGGTACATTATGGGTACCCGCCCTTACTGTTATCTATACGGGGGCAAAGGGGAGACTGCTGCCTGCTACTAGGCTTACGTTGGTGCTACGGAATAGAGCAAATAAGACCATAGGCTGGGAGAAGAGGCCCACCAGACAAACACCCCTGTGGCACTGCACATGGCTGCAAGATCTGAATAAACTGAAGGGGTTCAAGAGGTGGGATGACATAGGGATCTCGACGCTAGGAGACGTGATTCCGAAGGGGGAACTGAAGTCATTCCCAGCCCTGAGGAACAGAATTTGGCCTGCTCCCCACGCAATATTTTAAATATGCTCAACTGAGACATGCGTGGAGGGCAGAGGCGATCCCGGTAGGCACACTCCCTGAATATGCACTTCTAGAGGGCCGCCTATTGCAAGAACAAATACCAGAGAGAGCGGTGTCACTTACATATAAGACTCTTATGAAAAACATGCCCGATGACTTGGGTACACTTAGAAGTAAATGGGAGAATGATGTAGGTGAAATGGACGCGGTACACTGGGACAAAGTTCTCATGCATCCAAGAAAGGTAGCTATTAAATCCCGGCTGAGGCTTATACAATTTAACGTCCTCCATAGGACCTATTTTGATGGGTAGGCCTACAAGAAATAGGAACAAGAGCAGATACGAATTGCCTTAGATGCGGCCACGAAGGGGGAGACTTCTATCACACACTCTGGTCATGTCCGAGGATTCAGGTTTATTGGGTGGAGATCCTGAGAGAACTGGGTGAGGTATTGGAAGCTTCCTTGCCAGTAGATCCTAAACTGGTCCTACTGGGTATGACCAACTATCTAGATCTCACACGCCCGCTACTGATCTTCCTGGTCCTGGCCTTGGTGGTAGCGAAGAGAGATGTGGCAAAGAACTGGGGGATAGCTACGACACCACGGATAGAGGAATGGCGGAGAGGACTGGACCTTTATATGGCTGCTGAAAGGGTCACATACAAAGCACAGGGCAGCCCTAAGAAATTTGGCAGAGTTTGGAGTAAATGGAGGAAATATCATGGCCTTGATGGGGGACTGCGAGTAGGGAAGCAGGAGGAAGGCATGTCAAAAGACAAGAGGGCTCCGAGGGCATTCTGGTAGGCCACGGCAGATTTGGACACAGACTACGCTAGTGAAATGGTGTGCGATGAACAATGATGAATTGCTTTTAATGGTGTGGCTTAGGGGGGGTGGAGGGTTGGAGGACGGGATATGTTGACCAGTGAGGACATTACTGTTTTGTTGCTATATGATAAACTGCAAATAAAAATAATTAAAAGAAAAAAAAGATGGCTTTACTGAGCAGTTTGGTTTCAAACTTCCCAGCACATTCAACCCAAACTGATCCCAGTGTTGGATTTAATGAAAAATGCACTCAGATGACATCTTGGAGATGTCCCCTGGAAAACTACCAGCTCTGGTGTGGTTCCAGACAGGCTCCCAGCTATCTTCCACCCCCAGATAGATTTATGGACCCATGGGTAGAGAGCCATACGCTCTCTGGATCTCAAAACAATGCACATCCTGGGCAGAGGTGTCAATCCTCCTCCCCCAGGATGGAGAAGGTCCATGAAGGGGAAGCCTCAAATGCTTGCCGCCTTTGTTAGCTACCCCCATCCTCTGCTGCTATTTGAAACCAATAGTTTCTTACCTGTTGGTGTAGTTTTGCAGCTTGAAGATCTTTCTGGATTCACTATGCTGTGCATTATTCCGCGGTCTAGTGGTTGGGCCCGGAATCGTAGTCTTTTCTTTTTTTTTTCGTAGCCCCGGTGGGTGTCGATGTCTCACCTTTTGGTGTCCTTCCGTGACTTCGGCATGCTTCCTGCGGAAGCTCCCACCCTTGTGCGCCATCTTCGGATTCTTTTTTTCTAGTTTTGTGTCTTTTAAGAATCCTTGGCAATGTTCAAGTAAGTTATTTTTATCCGCTTTGTCGTTTAAGGTATCTGTTTCAGTATTGTCCATGTCTTTACCACCTGATTCTCCAGCCTCATCTTTCTGGCGGAGGTGGGTGGGTTCGCTAGTGAATCCAGAAAGATCTTCAAGCTGCAAAACTACACCGACAGGTAAGAAACTATTAGTTTTGTAGCGTGAATCTTTCTGGATTCACTATGCTGTAAATAGACTTTGTAGCGGTTTGTTACTTTTGTGGCGGCTGTGTGGAAGATGAGCGTTGGATGTTGAATATATGTTTGAAGCACTTTCTGTCCTACTTGTGCTTCCTTGTTCATTTGTATATCCACACAGTAGAGCTTAGTGAACGTGTGCACTGAAGCCCATGTTGCCGCCAGGCATATGTCTTGAATAGGTGCGTTATCCAGGAAGGCTATCGTTGCCCCTTTTTTCCCTAGTTGAGTGGGCACGTGCCCCCTACGCTAGTTCTTGGTCTACTTGTTTGTGGCAGAATTGAATAGTTTGTGTGATCCATCGTGCGATGGTCCCCTTGGTTACTGGTCTACCCAGGAAACTGCTTGCGAGGGACACAAAAGAACTGTTTCGTCTTCCTTTGTTCTTTCTATGTAGTGCATTACTGCCCTTCTAGCGTCCAGAGTGTGGAGTGCCCTCTCTGCGCTTGTCATTGGTTTTTGAAAGAAGCTTGGTATTTGAACGGTCTGGTTGATGTGAAACCTCGACACCACCTTTGGCATGAAGTGGGTCCGTTCTCATCACCATCCTATCATTGTGAATTTGGATGTAGGGTTCTTGTAGCGTTAGCGCCTGTAGTTCGCTCACCCTGCGCAGTGAGGTGATAGCCACCAAGAAGGCTGTTTTCATTGTTAGCATTTGTAGTGAAGCCGTATGAATTGGTTCAAAAGGCGCCTTCATGAGCTCTGTTAGTACTAGATTAAGGTTCCATGCTGGCGGCGGCATCCTCTTAGGAGGCGCAATCCTTTTTTCCCTTTCCATGAATCTCTTTACTATCTGTGACATAAAGAAACTCTTTCCAGTCTCTTCTCTTGTGTAGGCCACAATTGCTGCCAGGTGTACTCATCGAGGATGAGTTTAGCTTCGCCTTCAGCTGGTGCGTGAGGTACCTTAGCACTGTTGACTCCTTTGTCATCTTTCTGTGTAGCTTCTTGCTGCACCATTGCGTGAACCTTTTCCATTTTGCCAAATAGCACCTTCGTGTGCTAGGCCTCCTTACCTCTCGCAGTACCCGCAGGGTGCTCTCCAGTAACCTCAGGTGTGCAAACTGTCTTCAGGAGCCATGCTGCTAGGCTGAGGCTCTCTGGTTCTGGGTGTATTACCTCTCCGTTTTGCATGGACAGTAGGTCTTTTCTTCTCCCGAACTTGTGGGGTGCACCTTGTGCCATTTCCATTATCTGCGAGTACCATGTCTGACTGGCCCATTGTAGCGCCACAAGGATCAGAGTCATGTTGCTGGTCCTGCACTTGTTGAGTTCTCTGTATCAGAGGTACCCGGGGGTTATGGGAAATTAAGCAAATGTCTTCAACCAGCTTATCCATAGAGCATTCCCCAGGGAACCTTCCCCTGGTTGCAAAGCTTTGGCATTTTGCATTCTGGTGTGTTGCAAATAGGTCTATTGTCGGTGTTGCCCACCTTCTGAATTGCATTAGCGCTTCCTGTGCATTGAACTCCCACTCGTGGGATGTCGATGTCTGCCTGCTGAGCCAGTCTGATTCCACATTGTTTTTCCTTGGTAGGTGTATGGCTAGCAGGTCTATCTTTAGTGGGAGGGCCCATTTCCATATCTCCTGTGCTAGGCTCGACAGCGGTGGAGATTGCGTTCCTCCCGGTTTGTTGATGTAGAACATAGTCATCGTGTTGTCTGTCTGGATCAACACTCTCTGGCTGTACAGTTTCGTCTGGAAGGCTTTCAGGGCGAGGAACACGGTCTTCAGTTCTAGGTAGTTGATGTGTTTGACCGCATCCGCTGGAGTCCACAGACCTCTCACCCCGAGCTTGCTCATGTGTGCTCCCCATCCCTTCTGGGATGCATCTGTGGTGATGGTCACTGTTTGGGTCGGTGGTGTTCGAGGCTTTCCCTTTGTTATGCTCTCCATGTTCCACCACGACATCTCCTCCTGCACTGCGTGCGTTACAACCACTAGATCTCCCAAACTCCCTGTAGCTTTTGACCATTGTTCTTGTAGCCATTCTTGGTACGGTCTAATGTGGAGGCGTACATTTGGTACAAAGTAGTATGCATGAGGCCATCATGCCCATGACCTTGCTCGCTGTCCTCACTGTCAGAGCTCGCCCCTTCTGGTAGAGGCGCGTCTCCTTCAGTAACTCCTGTGTCCTCTTGTCGCTGGGGTACACCTTGCTCTGTATGGTGTTGATCTGTGCCCCTAGGAAGATTTTCACTCGCTCCAGATCCATAGAGATTTCCCTCTGTGAATGGAGAAACCATGGTCCATCAAAGTTTGTCACGCACTGGGCATGTTACTTGCATGTCATGTGTGAACTTGCCTTTATTAGCCAGTCGTCCAGGTAAAGGTATACATGGATCCCTTCCCTTCTTAGGTGCGCTGCCACTGCTGCGAGGCACTTTGTGAAGACCCTTGGTGCGGATTTTAGGCAGAACGCTAGGGCTGTGAACTGGTAGTGATGTTTGTTGATGGTAAATCTGAGCAGATGTTTGTGGCGCCTGTTCATCAGGATGTACAGGTAGGCGTCTTTAAGGTCTATGGTGGCCATGAAATCACCGTCCCCTATCTGGGGAATGACCTCCTGTAGAGACGCAATTTAGAATTGTTGTGTTTTTATGTATTTGTTCAGGAACCTGAGGTCCAGGATGGGTCTTAGTGTTTCGTCCACCTTTGGTACTAGGAAGTAGGTGGAGGTATACATGGATCCCTTCCCTTCTTAGGTGCGCTGCCACTGCTGCGAGGCACTTTGTGAAGACCCTTGGTGCGGATTTTAGGCAGAACGCTAGGGCTGTGAACTGGTAGTGATGTTTGTTGATGGTAAATCTGAGCAGATGTTTGTGGCGCCTGTTCATCAGGATGTACAGGTAGGCGTCTTTAAGGTCTATGGTGGCCATGAAATCACCGTCCCCTATCTGGGGAATGACCTCCTGTAGAGACGCAATTTAGAATTGTTGTGTTTTTATGTATTTGTTCAGGAACCTGAGGTCCAGGATGGGTCTTAGTGTTTCGTCCACCTTTGGTACTAGGAAGTAGGTGGAGTACACTCCCTTGTTCCTTTCTTGGTATGGTACTGGTTCGATGGCCTCCTTTCGAAGCAGTTCCAGTTCTTTTCCAGACTGCGCCCTCTTTTTTGGTTTTCTGTTTGGTGGTGTCCTTTCCAGTTCTATACAGTATCCGAACTGTATGATGCTCAGTATCCACTTGTATGTAGTTATCTTCTCCCACTCTCTGAAGAAGTGACTTAGCCTGCCTCCTACTGGTGTTACAAGTTCTATGATATTTGGTCCATGTAACCCTGTGTTGGTCCTTTTGTGCTCCACCCTGAGAGGCGTTGTGCGGGTGGGCACATACTGTGTGATGGAGTCACTTAGAGGTGGCTTGATGGCCTCCTCTTTTGTTCTGGCTAAGTCAGTTTCCTCTCCCGCGAAAGGAGTGGCCTCTTTGCTGGTTGTGCCAGTTTTGTTTTTGGTGTCCCTGCTGTGCCTGGTTATCTCCCTGGCTGGACTGTTGGAAGGTCTGGTGTGACGTTCCTGGCTGGTTTCCCCCTCTTCCGTTCGGTCTCCGTGACGAGGTACCCCTCTTCATTCCTCTGAATTGTAAGGCCCCCCATGGACCTTGCAGTGTCATTCTCCTTTTTAAGCGTTTGTCATCCACCGGCGCTCCAAACAGAGTCTCCCCGTTGAAAGGGGTGCTAAGAATGTTGTGCTTTACCTCTGGTTTGAATGCGGAGCCAGGCTTGCCTTCTTTCAGCGATTCCCATCATCAGCCTGCTGGATGGGTCTGCTCCATCCAAGGCTGTTTTGAGGCAAGCGTTGACACATTTTTCCCCTCCTCCACTAGGTGTGAGGCTCTATGTTGGCACTCTTCTGGGAGGTGCTTCATCAGCTGCCCAATTTGGTCCAGGATTTGGTACTGGTGCCTATTCAGTAGGGTGTTTGAGTTCGCCATGCGCCAATGCATTGCTGCATTCCTTTCTATCTTTCTCCCAGTCAGGTCCATCCTTCTGCTTTCCTTGTCTGGTGGTGGCCCCGATGTCGTCGGCACATTTGCCCTCTTCCTTGCGGTCGCCGTGATAATGGAGTCTGCTAGGACTGTCCCTCTGATGTACGTGGGATCTTTCGTGGAGTGTTTGTATTTCTTCTCCGTCCTTGGCGTAACAGACCTGCATGTCGCCGATTCCTTGAACGCCTCCTTCCCCTGGGCCATGACACTTTCAAGCATTGAGAGATACTGGCTCCTGGTCTGCGTGGGGAGTAGGGTCTCCAATAGGAAGTCAGAATTGTTTTTCTTAGTCAAGTTTGACTCCAAACGCCGTTGCCGCGTTCTTTACGACTATATTGTACGCCCCAATGTCGTCTGGCGGCGAAGGCCTCGAAGGGTACGTGTCTATGCCCTCCTCTGGACTTTCGGTGTCGAGGTCCTGCCATTCCAGGTCCTGCGTCCCTGAGGATGCCGACCTTAGGATCGTCCGCTGGTCGTAGTCACCCTCCTCTTCATAGTAGAATTCTTCATCCTCCTGATGTTCTAGAGTTCCAGGGCTTTTCAGCAGCTCTTCGGCCTCAAAATCCTCCTCCTCCTTTAATTAGACTATAACCGTCTGTGTTTCATGGAATCGTGAACTGCTTGAGTCGTTCGTCAAACTCCTTTCTTTGTAGGATGTTATCCATTTTGGCCTCGAGCTGTCTTTTCTTCCTTTCCAGTTCGACGGTCTATTCGGCGTCAGACTGTTCGGCTGATCTCTTTGCCGTGTATTTAGACGTCGAAGCGGGCTTCGGTTCCTTTGTAGACGTTGAGGCGAGCTTTGGGGCCTTCTCTTTCGAAGTCGAACGTTCCTTTTTGGGGACGTCCTTCGACGACCTTGGCTTTTTGCCAGTCTTCGCTGACTGGGAGTCCTTCTCGAAGGATCTGATGGGCTCCGTCCTTGGATGCAGCTGCGGCCGTTGAGGTTTTCGGCACCAGTGCTCCCTTCGAGGACTGACTGAATTTTTCGAGTCTGATTCAGACCTTTGATGGTCTGTCGGGGAGTTAGGTGTCGACAGCTCTCCTACCTCTTTAGCAGTTTTCTTATCGGTCTCTACGACCGTGTAGTCTTTTCCGGGGAAGTGGTCTTCGTCGGTCGAGAGTCCTAGGTCTCGAAGGGACGGTGGTTGGCCCTTCCCCTGCACAGTGTAGTTGGCCCTTCTCTGCCGTTCTCCGACGCCTAGGGTCTTCGGTGTGAAGGCAGAGCAAGCGTTACAGTCCTTGCTCTCGTGGTTACCGGTAAGCAGAGGTTGCAAACCAGGTGCTGGTCCTTCTGAGCGTACTTGTGGTGGCAGTTACGGCAGAATTTGAAAGGTGTGTTGTCCATTTCTCGTGCTCAGGGGGCCCCCTGTGTGCGCATTCTATGTTGGACGTCGAAGTTCTCGAAGCTCTCCTTTTTCGTCGTCCCGGCTTATGCATGTTCTTTCTCGTCGTCTTCTCAGTCTTTTCTTGCAAAATTCGACTCTTCTGTGTCTTTTCCCGTCCAAAACTCTGGAGCCTCTAGGGGAACGATCCAGACCCAACGGCGGAAAAAAGAATCTGAAGATGGCACCCAAGGGTGGGAGCTTCTGCAGGAAGCATGCCGACGTCACAGAAGGACACCAAAAGGTGAGACGTCGACACCCACGGGGGCTACGAAAAAAAAAAAAAAGAAGACTAAGATTCAGGACCCAACCACTAGACCGCGGAATAATGCACAGCATACTGAATCCAGAAAGACGCACGCTGCAAAACGAATAGTTTACCTGACGGTGTAGTTTTGCAGCTTGAAAGATCTTTCTGGATTCAATATGCTGTGCATTATTCTGCAATCTGGTGGTTGGGTCCGGAATCGTAGTCTTCTCTTTTCTTTTTTTTTGTAGCCCAGGTGGGCGTCGACGTCCCACCATTTGGTGTACCTTCCGGGACGTCGGCACGCTTCCTGCGTAAGCTCGCACCCTTGGGCACCATCTTCGGATTCTTTTTTTCTCGTGTTTGTTCTGTTAACGAAGTTATGGCAATGTTCAACTAAGTCATTCACCGCTTTTTAACCATCTAAGGTTTGTTTTCCACGTATTGTCCTTGTTTTCACCCCTTTTCCTCTCCAGCCTCATCTTTCTGGCGGAGGTGGGTGGGTTCGCTAGTGAATCCAGAGAGATCTTTCAAGCTGCAAAACTACAAAGACAGGTAAGAAACTATTCGTTTTGCAGCGTAAATCTTTCTGGATTCACTATGCTGTGCAGAGATTTTGTAGCGGTGTTACGTTTGTGGCGGCTGGGTGGAAGTTTAGCGTTGGTTGTTGAATATATGTTGAAGCACTCTTTGTCCTACTTGTGCTGCCTTGTTCATTTGTACATCCACACAGTAGTGCTTAGTGAACGTGTGCACTGAAGCCCATGTTGCCGCCAGGCATATGTTCTGAATTTGTGTGTTGGCCAGAAAGGCGATTGTTGCCCCTTTCTTTCTGGTCGAGTGGGCCTGGGCCCCTTCAGTTAGTTCCTGCCCTGCTTGCTTGTGGCAGAATTGTATCGTTTGTGCGATCCATCGAGCAATGGTGTTTGTCACTGGTCTACTTAGGGAGCTGTTTGCGAAGGACACGAAGAACTGCTTCGTCTTCCTGTGATCCTTTGTCCTTTCTATGTAGTGCATCACTGCCCTTCTTGCGTCTAGAGTGTGGAGCGTCCTCTCCGCGCTTGTTGTGGGCTTCTGGAAGAAGCTAGGTATTTGTATACTCTGATTCATATGGAAACGTGACACCACCTTTAGCATGAAGTGTGGGTCCGTTCTCATCACGACCCGGTCACTATCTGTAGATAGGGTTCTTGCAAGGTTAGTGCTTGGAGCTCGCTCACCCAGCGTAGCGAGGTGATGGCTACCAGAAAGGCTGCTTTCATTGTAAGCATTTGTAGTGTTGCCTTGTGGATGGGTTTGAAAGGTGCTTTCATGAGCTCTGTCAGTACCACATTGAGGTTCCATGCCGGCGGCGGCATCTTCTTTGGCGGCGCTATTCTTTTAGCTCCTTCCAAGAATCTTTTTACTACTTGAGATGTAAAAAAGCTTCTCCCTGTTTCACCTCTTGTGTATGCCACAATTGCTGCCAGGTGTACCCTCAGCGAGGAGGAGCTTAGCTTAGCTTTTATTAGGTGCGTGAGGTATCTTAGCACCGTTTATTCCCTGGTCAGCTTTCCATGGAGTTTTTTCTTGCAGCACCATTGAGTGAATCTTTTCCATCTTTCCCCATAGCATTTGCGTGCGCTCGGCCTCCTTGCCTCTCGCAGCACCCGCAGGGTGCTCTCTGGTAGTTTTAGATGTGCGAACTTTAAGTCCTCAGGAGCCAGGCTGAGAGGATGAGGCTCTCCGGCTCTGGGTGTAGAACTTCTCCGTTTTCCATGGAGAGTAGGTCTCTACTTTGAGAACTTGTGGGGTGGACCCTGCGCCATCTCCATTATCTGTGAGTATCAGGTCTCTCTGGCCCATTGTGGTGTCACCAGGATGAGCATCATGTTGCTCGTCATGCATTTGTTGAGAACCCTGGGGATCAGTGGTATCGGGAAAAAAACTTAGGCAAATGTTTTTGACCAGCTTATCCATAGGGCATTCCCCTGGGATAGTGCCTCTGGTTGTCTGGATGCAAAGTACTGGCATTTTGCATTCTGGCGTGTTGCAAACAGGTCTATTGTCAGAGTGCCCCACCCCCTGAATAGTCTGTTTCCTGTATGTTGAGTTCCCACTCGTGGGATGCTGACGTCTGCCTGCTGAGCCAATCCGCTTCTACATTGTCCTTCCCTGGCAGGTGCATGGCTAGCAGGTCTATTTTGAGTGGTATTGCCCATCTCCAGATTTCCTGTGCCAAGCTTGACAGAGGGAATGATTTAGTTCCCCCTTGCTTGTTGATGTAAAACATCGTTGTGGTGTTGTCTGTATCGGCACCTTCTGGTTGTACAGTTGTTTCTGAAAGGCCTTGAGGGCAAGCAACACTGTTTTCAGCTCCAGGTAATTGATGTCTGACCACATCCGCTGGGCTCCACAGACCCCTCACTCTGAGCCTGTTCATGTGTGCGTCCTATCCCTTCTGGGATGCATCTGTGGTGTTGGGTCCGGTGGCGTTAGAGGCTTCCCTACGGTTATCCTCTTTGGTCCACCACTTCATTTCTTCCTGCACCTTGTGCGTTACAACCACAAGATCCTCCCAACTTCCTGTAGCTCGTGACCATTGCTGTTGCAGCCACTCTTTGAGTGGTCTCATCTGTAGGCGTACATTGGGGACCAGGTGTATGCATGACGCCATCGTACCCAAGATCTTGCTCACTGTCCTCACTGTCAGAGCTCGCCCCTTCTGGTAGTGACGTTTCTCCCTCAGTAGGCTGAATGTCCTCTTTTCGCTGGGTAACACCATGCATTGGACGGTGTTGATTTGAGCTCCCAGGAAGAATTTCACTTGCTCCAGTTCCATCGAGCATTTTCCCCAGTGTATGGGGAATCCCAGGCTTGTTAGCGTTCTTGTGACCTGCTCTGCATGATCCTTGCATGTCCTATAAGAGCTTGCCTTTATGAGCCAGTCGTCGAGATAGGGGTACACGTGTATCCCCTCTTTGCAGATGTGCGGCCACTGCTGCGAGGCATTTGGGAATACCCTTGGTGCGGACTTTAGACCAAATGCCAGGGCTGTGAATTGCTAGTGATCCTGGTTTACTGTGAATCTTAGCATGCGCTTGTGCTGCCTGTTCATGGGGATGTGCAGGTACGCATCTTTGAGGTCTACGGTGGACAAGAAGTCCCCGACCTTTATCTGTGGAATGACCTCTTGTAGGGACGTCATCTTTAATTTTTGAGTCTTTACATATTTGTTTAGGAACCGTAGACCCAGGATGGGTCTTGCGTTTTTATCCACTTTTGGCACCAGGAAGTAGTTTGAGTACACTCCCCTGTTCCGTTCTTCGAATGGGACCGGTTTGATGTCCTCTTTGAGGAGGAGTTCCTGAGCTTCTTCTTGGAGCAATTGCAGCTCTCTTCCAGAGTGCTCTCTTTTCTTTGGCTTTCTGTTTGGTGGTCTCTTTTCCAACTCTATGCAGTATCCGAACTGTACGATGTTGAGTATCCACTTGTCTGTGGTTATTTTTCTCCACTCCTGGAGAAAAATAATCTCAGCCTGCCTCCTACTGGTGTTACATTTTCTTTTGTGTCTTGTCCGTGTAGCCCTCTCCTCTTTGTTTTCCCGTGCTCCTCCCTGGGAGGGTTTGAGTGGGTGAGCACCTTTTTCCGTGTGAAGTCACTTAGAGGGGGGTTGTGCACCACCTCTCCTTTTCCTCGAAAGGACTGGCCCCTGTTCTGATAGTTCCAGTTTTGCTTCTGCTGGCACTGGTGACCTTGGTTGTCACTCTGTTGACCCTGGTGGAACGCCTGGTGTGATTGTCCTTGCTGGTTTCTACCCCTTCCGTTCGGCCTCGGCGTAGGAGTGCCTCTTCACATCCCCCTGAATTGAATGGCCCCCATGGACCTTGTCGTCTCGTTGTCTTTCTTCAGTTGGGTGAGTTTCTCATCAACTGGGGCTCTGAACAGTGTTTCTCCATTGAAAGGTGTGTTCATGATGTTGTTCTGAACCTCAGTTTTGAAGCCCGAGATCCTGAGCAAGGCTTGCCTTCTCTCTGTGATGCCTACAGCCATCAGTCTGCTGAATGCTTCAGCCCCATCCAAGGATGTCTTCAGGCACGAGTTAGCAATGCTTTTCCCCTCTTCCACAAGGTGTGATGCCCTCTGAAGGTATTGCTCTGGGAGGTGCTTGAGCAATTTTCCGATCTCATCCTAATGCTCGTATTGGTGCCTGTTCAGGAGGGCGTTGGAGTTAGCCATACGCCAGTGCATTGCAGAGTTCCTCAATTTTTCTCCCAGTCAGGTCCATCCTCCTGCTTTCCTTGTCAGGTGGTGGCCCAGATGTTGTTGGGACGTTGGCCCTTCTTCTGGCCGTTGCAGCGATTATTGAATCTGCTGTGACGGACCCCTTGATGTAAGGAGGGTCCTGGGAGGAGAATTTGTATTTCTTCCTGGTCCTCGGCGTGACTGATCTGCATGTAGCCAGGTCTTTGAACGCTTCCTTCCCCTGGTCCGTGATACTTTTCAGCATGGGCAAGAACTGGCTTCTTGTCTGCGTGGGGAGCAATGTTCCCAGCAGGAAGTCTGCTTTAGGCTTCTCTTCCAGCTTAACCCCACAAGCTGCTGCTGCCTTCCTGACTACCTCATTGAATGCCCCAATGTCATCCGGCGCCGAAGGCCTCAGGGGTAGGTCTCCACAGCCTCCTGCGGGTTTCGGCTACTCTCTTCGACGGGTCATAGACGTCGAAACTTTTTTCGGCTCCTTCTCCTTCAAGTCCCTTTTTCGGGGGCTTGCTTCGACGATCTTGGCTTTTCGCTGGTCTTCGGCACCCGGGAGTCCTTCTCGAAGGATCAGCTGGGCTCTTTTTCGGAGGATGCAGCTTCGGTCGTCGAAGTTTTCGGCGCCGGTGCTCCCTTCGAGGCTCTGGACTCTGATTTTCGAGAGTCTGCCTCAGGCTTTCGAGGCCCTGTCGAGTTTTTCGGGGTCGTAGACTCTACCTTGTCAGACGTTTTCTTATCGGTCTCTGCAACCGTGAAGTCATCTGGACCTTCGGCGATGTTGTCCTCGTCGTCGGTGGAGATGCCCAGTTCGTAAAGCGTCAGGGCCTGGCCTTTGCCCTGCATCGTGTAGTGAGCTATCCTCTGGTTCTCTTGGACCCGGAGTGTCTTCGGCTTGAAGACAGAACAGGCGTTGCAGTCTTTGCTCTCGTGGTCGATTGGCAGGCAGAGGTTGCAAACCGGGTGCTGGTCCTTCTGCGCAAACTTGTGGTGGCAGTTTCTGCAGAATTTAAAGGGTGTCTTGTACATCCCTGCGCTCAGGGGGCCCCCTGTGTGCGCATTCTCCGAAGGACGTCGAAGATCTCGAGGTTCTTCCCCTTCTTAGTCGTCTCCTCTCTGATGGTCTTCTCCCAATCTTCTCAGGTCTTTTCTGTTAAAAAGTTGCTGTATTTTCTCCTTTTCTTCTCCAAAACTTCTGGAGCTTCACGCGACGATCCAGACCCAACGGCGGAAAAAAGAATCTGAAGATGGCGTCAAGGGTGGGAGCTTCCGCAGGAAGCGTGCAGACGTCACAGAAGGTACACCAAATGGGATGCCGACGCCCATCTGGGCTACAAAAAAAAAAAAAATGAAGAAATGAGAGAAAAGACTATGATTCCGGACCCAACCACCAGATTGCGGAATAATGCTCAGCATAATGAATCCACAAAGATTCACGCTTCAAAACTGGCTCCCACTGATTCCGCCCCCTCTTCTGGGCACAAGAACCGGCGGGAAAACCGATCCAGGAAAGGTGTCCACCTTTGCCAGCCCCACCTCTCAGGTGGGAGAAGCGAAGTGAAGGTCGCCTCTCAGTCCTCCCCATCCTGGAGACTGGGGACCCCTCCAATTAGGAAGAGGTCTATGCCTTACTCCCACTGGAGGGTGGCATACTAAGAGGTGGAGACACCCCAGGGAAGGAACCCATTTGCCCCAAGCTGCACACCCTTGTAACTCCCATAAATCTACTATTTAGAGGCACCCCTGAACGTTGCCTCTTCAGATATGATAGGCAAGGAAAATGGACCGAAGAGCCATGCTGCACACGGAGAGTACGACGACAACTGCTTTGACCCCAGCCCCACCAATCTGTCGCCTCATTCGAAACCCCTGCAAGCTGAACCCAGCATGATCTGCAGCCAGCAGCCTCCAATAACCCCAGGGAGCTGCACTGCCTTCCCAAAGAACGGATCTTCCATGGATACAGAGTACGTTCAAAACCAGCCAAGCCAGTATTCAGGACTGCTCCCGACCTATTTTACTCCACTTACCTGTGCACTACCCCTCCCTCACACCTGCATGCACCCAATGGCTTCTTCAAAAGAACTCCGCCAAAGAGCCCCGTTTACAGGAGCCCGTTGGGCATTGCATCACCGGCCCGACGAGGAGCACTGCCCAATGATGGAGCAGGACATCTTCGGGGTGTGTGAGAACATCACGAAGAAAGACTTCCTTTTGTCTGCACGTCAAGTTAGGAACTGTACACCCTCTTGTTATACAGTCCCATTCGGGAGCTAGTGTGCAGGTTCTGTTTAAATATAGCTGCCGGTCCTCCTCTTTTTGAAATAGTATATACAGAACCAGTTTCCTACAATGATGTTCTTCTGTTCTTACCAGACACCCACACTTTAGGCCCCGTTGTCTAAAACTCCTTACATTGTTGGGAGAGGCCTCCAACCTTCAGGTGAAGACCTCCAAATTAGTTCGGACTAGTGATGACACCCCCACCCATCTCTGGTGCTCCGATAATCTACTTCAACGCCTCTGAGTACCTGAGGTTCCATATCTCCCTGCTCCATGATCTTACGAGGAACCTCAATTTAAACCCACTGGTGTCAAACGAAAAGCAACCTACAGAAGTGGTTGCAGCTCCCATTGCATGTGATGGACCGTATCACTCTTAAAATAAGAGGATTCGCCCCCTCTACATATTTCAGCACTCCCGATCCCCCTACCCAAGCTGGTTTTGTGCGCTTAATTCCACAATCCGCTCCTTTTTGTCAGGGGGGTCGTTCCAGAGTGATGTTTCCCAGCTTTTGACAATATTAATACGATGGTGGACTGGGGATGGCAGACTCAATTTTACTACCAGGCCTCCCAATGGATTGTGATCAATGACTGGCTCAGAGGTGGGTGAGATGATTAAACATTCCGTAGGGAACTTTCCTCTTTAAGGTTTAATCGCATTCTAGATAGGTTGTATGATGCTCTGATATCCTGTACCCTCCCTGATATAACTGGTGTGATTTTTTTTTGCTGGCCTTGCGCATCACAATTTATAGGGTAGAATGGTACGCAAACAGGGATGACTCCTCTGTGGAGGGGGCGCGGACTTGACCACGCACCTGGCTTAGAGATGTTCGGGCGGGGGAACATATGTTGTCCTTCAACGAACTGCAGGAAGGTTATGGGCTCAATCAAACTCAATTTTATAAATCTTTGCAGCTCCGACGCACTCTTTCAGCTAGCATTCCACTTGACACCAAAATTTGGTCCCCTGGAGGCCAGGTTGATGATGGGCCACACTGGAAGAGGCACAAAGTTCCAGATCTATCGATCACTCATTGCGAACGCTCCACACAATTTTGAACAGCTCAGACTCTGCTGGAAAATTGGGAGTTTGAGTCGGACTGGAGGGAGGCCCAGTTGGCCCTACACATGCTTGCTATTTCTATTCACTTTAGATGGATTCAACTGAATTATTTGCATGTGATCTACCTCACACAGATAACTTTGCACCAGGCAAGCAAAATTCCTCATTCGGTCTGCTTTCGCTATTCAGAGGCCCTGGGTGATTTCCATCACGTTGTTTGGGGCTGCACAGGCATTTCCATGTATTGGCAGCAGGTGCGCAGCAAACTCTCCAGGGTCCTGGAGCGGAGTCTTTACCTGCCCCTCCCTGCCCCAAGGCGACCCTACTGGGCATGGTTGATGAGATGGGCGGTTCCCTGGCTGACCGCATGTTTGTGGGTGTCGCCACACTGGTGACTAAGAGGGACACTGCTCAGGGCTGGCACTCCCACAGCACTCTCACGCAGGGTATGACAGGGATGTCCTGGTGTGCTCAACTTAAAGTCTGATTATATTGCCGAGGCTGTTCATGGAAACATAAGATATGGGAAGACTGGGGATGCAATTTGTTCAAGGCTGGTTACGTTATGAAAGTGAACTGCGAATGTAAAAGTACTTTGCTTGGTAGTTTTAAAAAGAATTTAAACAAATGTGAGTTACTTTCCTCATGACTAGATAACTGGTAATCTGGTGGATACACTTGCAATTTTTTCCCCGAGGACCATGAGGAGTAGGGCTCCCCAGATTTTATGGTGTCTGATATCCATTAACATGATTGTACATTATACATATTAATAAAACAATTTTACCAGTTTCTTGACGGCGGTCTTGATTTTCCACAACCAGTGTACTGGAATCCTGCAATGGCAAGGTAAAGTGCTACAGTAAGTATATGGTCTGCCTCTCTGTGTTGCACCATAGAGACAGGTGGTCTACAAAATCTGAGATGCAACAACTCACCACACCCATTTCAAACAGTGGTATAGACTTTACTTACAGGACTGGTCAGACTTACCAAAGAGTTACTAAGATTCCACACACCAGTAGACTCCGCACGTAAAGGAGTACGGTCACTCTGGTTCTTTCTAGTCACAGGGGTTTCAAATACGCTATCTGCAGTGCAAAAGGAAAGGCAAAATGAGCCTCTGACACTAGGAGCAGTCAGTGACAGCTAACATTAAACACAGTCAGATTGGGACAAAGTCAAGAGGAGAGAACAGGAGTCAAAGTCAATGATTTGAGGAAGGTCAGGCCACAGGGGAATTACAAGAGGTCCAGTCAAAACAGCTAGAAGATACTGGAGTCTAAGGAAATGTGCAAAACCTGCTGATGTCACAAAAGCGAGAGGCAGAATATGAGTGAAGGTGAGGAATAGGAGCAGAGACAACAAATGCCTAGCTCAGTCAGATGAACAGTGAGCGAAACAAGCCAACACTCACAAGAACAAGGGGGGGGTAATATATATATATATATATATTTGCTCCCTCTTTTCGCCCGGTCGTGCACTCAAGCACGGGTGCCTTGTTGCGAGGGGCGAACCTCGCTCATATCTCAGCTCCTTTTTCTCCGTATTCCCCAAAGAAAACAAGCACTCGCGGGAGGAGGATCAATCGGTTTTATTACTTACCCTCTGAGCACCAGACGCGTTTCGGCTACTGCCTTTGTCAGTGACGCGCCATTTTTTTTTTCTGTTTTAAATATCCCCCATGTGATACTGACATATCAAGATGGAAATGGGACTACTTGCCCAACTTTCTCCGCGATATTGGAACTGTTATTCACACATTGTTACATACACTTTCATTGCGCCCTGGATGGGCTTTTATCTTATTCACAATTTTTATACAAATACTGAGTTTCAACTCTATTGTGCTATCAGGCCCTGGATAGGCTTTTCTGTAAATAACAGTTTTTTACATAACAGTTTGTTCTTTCCATCTTTGATGAACACTGTGCAAATCATATTGTTAACACCCACACCCAAATTAGGAAAACAAGAGAATTAAACATATACATAATAACATTTAAAACACAAGTACATTTCTTTCATAGTCTGTTTCTTAAAAAATATATATATCTCTGGGTCAACTGCAACTATACACTTCTGCTCAACACTTCCCCTTGGAGTTGCCTTCTAGCCTAAATGTACTGTCATTTCCTCATGACTATTTAATCCTCCCGGGTTCTTCGTCCCAATGTCTATTATGTATCTGGATTCTAGCCTCCTTAATTTTTGTAGCCTATCCCCACCTCTGGGGTTATTGGGGACTTGATCTAGTGCAAAATATTCCAGTAGCTCGCAATTACTTTTATGATACTGTTTGTAATGTCTGGCTACTGGATATGATGGGTCACAGTTCGTTATGGCTCTGAGGTGTTCCAGAATACGCATTTTCGTGGGATTCACAGTGCTGCCTATATAGCGTAATCCGCAGGGACACACTAGGCAATACACTGTATAGGGTGTTGTGCAGGTTAAAAAGGATTTGATTTTTTGAACTTCCCCTCTCACCTGGTAAGTCGTGACTTTCTTACTTCGTTTGCACGCCTTACAGCGTCCACAGGGGTGGAAACCTGCTATTGGTTTCCCAAATGGTTGTCTCACTGGACGTGCAAGGTAACTACTCATCAAAGTGTTTCTTAATGCTCTTGCTCTCCTGTAAGTCACCATTGGTTGCTTTGGTATGTCTGTTCCTATTACTGGATCTGTGGTTAACAGGTTCCAGTTTCTCCTCAATGCTGTTCTTAACAGCCCTGCTCCTTCCGAGTACGTTGTAACCAATCTGAATTTTCCATCTTTGTCATTTTCCTTCAATTTCGGTTTCAACGTCTGTACTCGTGAGATGTTATTCACTTTCTTTTGGGCTTCTTTCAGACATCTCTCCCCATACCCTCGATGTTTGAATCTTTCTATGCTTTCCTGCGCATTTTTTTGGTAGTCCTCCTCTGATGTACAGTTTCGTTTAATCCGCAGCAGTTCCCCATACGGGATGCTGTGGATTAATTTTGGTGGATGGCTACTCATAGAATGCAAAATCGAGTTACCCGCTGTGGGTTTCCTGAACAGCTGCGTCGTTATTTTCCCTCGTGCTATTTTTATTTCCAGGTCGAGAAAGTTTACTTTACTGTCACTTATTTCACTTGTGAAACGCAAATTGTATGTGTTTACATTAAGTCTCTCTATATATTCCTTAGCCTTCTTATCTGGTCCACGCCAGACAATCAACAGATCGTCTATATATCTGTACCACACTAATGTGTTGTGTCCACTCTGCATATTTAGGGTTCCATGCCTCATTTTCCTCCCACCATCCCACAAAAATATTAGCGAAGCTGGGAAAATAGCTTGTGCCCATGGCCACCCCTACCAACTGTTTATAGTGTTGATCCTGGTACAGAAAGATGTTATGTTGTAGGCTAAAGTTTAGAAATTCCAAAAGCATTTCATTATGTTCCAAGAAATTAGCCTCTCTTGTAGATAGAATGTTTTTTACAGCCTTCATCCCTTGTTCATGGTCTATGCTAGTGTATAAACTAGCTATGTCCATTACTATGAGTTGATCTCCTTCTCTTAGGGTGAGCTGTTCTAATTTATTTAGTAGGTCTTTAGTGTCTTTCAAATAACTCCTTAAAGTCTTTACATAGTCAATCAGGAAAAAGTCAATATAAATTGATAAATGTTCCAAGAGACTCCCTTGGGCACTTACTATTGGTCGTCCCGGTGGCTTAGCTTTGTCTTTGTGCACCTTGGGTAGATGGTAAAAACATGGTGTTATGGGGTTTAGGCATCGAAGGTACAGATATTCTTCTGTCTCTATTATTCCCTTACTGTGCCACTTTTTCAGCAACTCGTGACATCCTGTGATGCTCTCTTGGTATTCCTTCCTCCCCACTTTCTGGTAGCACTTTTCGTCCTCTAATTGTCTTAGGGCCTCTTCATTGTAGGCTTCATACGTCTGCAGAACCACGTTCCCCCCTTTGTCAGAGGGCTTTATTATCAGTTTATTATCATTCTGTAAGTTTTTTATCGCCTCACGATGTTTCCGTGTTAAATTCCACTGTTTATTCGTTGGACCTCTTTTTTCAATTTTCCTTAGTTCTTTAGAGACTGATTCCATGAAGAGATCTATCTTGTTTTCCTAATTTGGGTGTGGGTGTTAACAATATGATTTGCACAGTGTTCAAAGATGGAAAGAACAAACTGTTATGTAAAAAACTGTTATTTACAGAAAAGCCCATCCAGGGCCTGATAGCACAATAGAGTTGAAACTCAGTATTTGTATAAAAATTGTGAATAAGATAAAAGCCCATCCAGGGCGCAATGAAAGTGTATGTAACAATGTGGGAATAACAGTTCCAATATGGCGGAGAAAGTTGGGCAAGTAGTCCCATTTCCATCTTTATATGTCAGTATCACATGGGGGATATTTAAAACAGATAAAAATGGCACGTCAGTGTACCACTGACAAAGGCAGTAGCCGAAACGCGTTTGGTGCTCAGAAGGTCAGTAATAAAACCGATTGATCCTCCTCCCGCGAGTGCTTGTTTTCTTTGGGGAATACGGAGAAAAAGGAGCTGAGATATATATTTATTGAGGAGCCACCACACGTTGTGTGGGTTCTCTCATTTATTGCATTTGTTACAGCATACACAAGAACAGGGACGCGTTTCAGCAGTCAAGCTGCCTTTATCAACCTGAATTGCGCCATATTGGTGCTTCTTTTAAAGCTTACATTTCATTAAAATTGAAGATGCACTTCCCAGTGATTGGGTAACTACAAGCACGAGCTGTCCCAGAGTGCAGAACAGGATTCCCTCGGAGATATATGAACTGATAAGGAACTGACAGGATATGAAAGATAGCGACGTTATCTGAAGTAAAAGTGTATAAACTGGTCAAATGCGTGACTTTGGTTTTAAAAAGGAAAGATGTTAGTGTGATGCCTTCAGGTGCAGTTGGAGGACTCTTAATAATCCAGTCCGGGTTTCATTTGTTACATAACATAGAATGCTGGGAATTGTTTTGAAACCGCTCAAACAGGACAGTATAACGCAAACAGTTCGTAAATAACCTTGAGGCAAATCTTGTTTTGCAGGATTTACACTGTTGTGGTTGAATATATTCCTGTTATGCTCTTTGTGCAAAAAAAGAAATGCATTTTTGCTCACATGCTTGTAGTTACCCAATCACTGAAGTGCATCTTCAATTTTAATGAAATGTATGCTTTAAAAGAAGCACAATTATGGCGCAATTCAGGTTGATAAAGGCAGCTTGACTGCTGAAACGCGAGAGAGAGCGCGAGAGAGAGCGATACATAGAGAGATACATAGAGAGATACATAGAGAGATACATTTTTTTTTTAATGGACCAGAAAGCAGATTACTGGAAAGAAAAAGAAAAAAAAAGAGAAAATGGGCTATGACAATTGGTCTTTGAAGACACAAAACGAGGTACCAAGAAGAGTTTCATTAAAAACATACTTTTACAGAAATCATACACGAGGGTAGCGGTGTCCAACGAACATAGGTCAAGATAAACGGCAGATTTTCAGAAAATCTGAGAATAAGTTTAGAGCTTGAGGATAAATAGAACATTCACAAAAACAGTGGTTAGCATAAAACAGTGAAGGGCTGCCCAAATAAATAAATCACTTAACATTCCAAAATCGATGATGCACAACAATTCCAGAGGCCACAGAAGGGTAAACCCAGTGGAGCACAATTCATTATTTAAGAGTTATAGCCGGGGTCACAAACCTTTTCTGAATTAAAATCTACTTGTGTTCAAAGAAAATCCCCCCTAGCTCCTCATTATTAGACCTGTAGTATTAACCAAATCAGACAAGATCACGTTAGCTGCCACCATATGTAAGATTCTAGCAGTGAACACCTCCGTGGATCAGGCATGGTTGCCAGCAGTAGCATAAAGAGGCTTTGTTTATGTGGGAAGCCTTTACATGGGCAATAAAGAACAGCCATAAATACTGGCACCAAGTTATTAGTAGTATTTGATTTTTTTATTAATTAAATATCAGTTTTGAATAGGTTGGAGGAGGCGTGGCCAAGATGGCGGACTGCTAGACGCTCCCTGTGGAAGCTCTCTGGCCCAACAATCTCAACTGCCAGTGCGGCCCGTCCTTGGTGGTTGTAAAGCAGTGAGCGTGCACATGGGGAGGTAGCAGACCGCTTGTTGGCGGAGGAGCTGCCGTGACTGAGGAACCAGCCACTGCTGCCGCCTGCTCACATTTAAGTGACTGCCCCCAGCACACCCCCCCTGGAGCCTGAGGGGGTCCTGTCGCCCAAGTCCAAGTGTGGCTCTCCACACCCCATCACACACAATGAGGGCAGTGCAGCTCTGCCCCTGGGGACAGTAAAGATGCAGGGGGCCCGGTGAGGTTGCAAACGGCCCCAGGAGGAGTCGGGAGACCTCCTGCGGTTGGCTGAGACCACTGCCTATTGGCCGTGGTGCCACCATTTTGAACAGCTGTTGGTCTAGGAGCCGCAGCAGCCCCTATGAACCTCACAGCAGCCTATGCACCCAATATGGACTCTCCTAGGCACAGCCTCCTGGAGCCTGAGGAGGGTCCACCGCCCAGGCCTGCTTGTTGGTTGCGGCACACTGCACACTTGGAGGACACTGCAGGGGCCCTGTAGGTGGGAGCGGACACTTCAGAGAGTTCATAAGCCCCCTCTTGAATTAACAGGTAACCACTGTACTGGGCATAGTTTGCAAGCCACCACCCTGAAGAAACTGCCATGGCTGACTCCTGCACAAGCACACTTGGCTGCTCCCAAATGTGGAGCCCTAGAGCCGGAGGGGCCCACCACCTGGACCTGCTTACTTGTTGCGAACCCCCTGATCTCATCACCTGCTAGGAGAAAGATGCCCCGGCCATGCTGGTTGTGTGGGTCCTCATGCTGGGTCACGCCCTCCCTTGCCCCTCCATCACCCTTCCCTTCCTTCTCCCCCTGCTCCCTTTCCCCTCCCCTCCCCTCGACGTAGGGCAGGCGGCTTCCTACATCAGACCATAATCAGTGTCTCATTTCTTCTGCACACGCCACCAGTCTGATCACCACGCACCCGGGACGCCCAAGGGACTATTGAAATTAAATGTTTATTGTGGCTCTTCCCCTCGTCGCCTGTCACAGGGATGCTATGGGAGCACTATGAACTCGGTCCTCCGGGAACCAGCCCTGATCCAGTGACTGAAAAAGTGTTGGCTGCGTCAGCACACACCTGTAGGGGCCTTGCTGGGACTGATCACGATTTCCCTACCCTCGGACTCAAGACGAGGCCACCTTTAGGGCACAGTGGGTGCTGTTGGGCCTAGGCATGCCGCGATCTCCCCTGTCTTATGGATCTGGACACTTTAGAGTGTGTGTGGGGTGGGGGGGTGGACCGCTCATGCAGGATACAAGGAACCCATTGGACTTTAACTGTCCAGTACGACCCGAGGCCAAAAGAAGTGTGACCATGTAGTCCATACCCCATGTGAAAATCCTAGTTGCGCTTTCCCGTCTCTGGCCACCTTCTAGACACGTATGCCGCTGCTCTAAGGTGGGCTGCACAGAAACCCCACGGCAGCCCATAGGGTAAAGAGGGACTCCACATTAAAGGACCTGCTCACAAAGGTGGCAGCGAAGAAGGCCAAACTCTGTTGGTGAGGAACCTGCTGTGGATCCCCCGGCCCCATCAGAGATGGGAGCCAGCACAGATGATGTCATGGCCCCTGTTAACCAGCGTTCATGGAGGCTTTCACATCTCTGCATGGACATAATGGCACTCCACAACGATGTGGAGGCAGACCTAACGGACGTCAGGATGTGACCAAACTTGACATCTGGGTGGAGAACCATAGAAGAGAGCTGATAGAACTGAAAGAGCCGATTCTGGACCTGCAACGCCACATGGAAGACTTAAAGAATAGATCACGTAGATAGATTATACACATAAATGAGTTACTCTGTAAGCTGCGGGGGTGCAGGGGCAGGAGGGGGCTTGGAGGCCTACATCATACACCTATTCTGCCAAGTACACCCAGTGCTGGCAGACAAAGGTAGTGCTTGAACACACAGTGTCAGCCGCCCTATTACATCATCTGGACAACCTCAGGATATTCGGACCGGTGTTCACAACTACAAACAGAAAGAAGCCATTATGGCAGCAGCAGGAACCAAAGCATCTACAGCATAAATGTAAGGCTTCATCAGGATTTTTCTTCTCTCACCTTACAGTGCCACCAGCGCTTGCGTCTGATCACCGTCAACCTCCAGGACCAAAACCATAAAGTAGAAATGGGGCACCACCTTTAAATTGTCGCCATTCTCCTAGCCAGCCACTTACCTGGTCAAGTAGTGCAAACACAAGCATAGGTCCCTGGGAGATTCTGCTCCAGCCAACTTACTGTTGATGCACACACCTTCACCCTTGCCACACTATACGCCCTTAATGACAACCAGAAACAGTTTGTGCGGAGGTCGTTAAGTCGGGGGGACAGCTACTCCATACATTTATGTAGTAGTGGCAATGACATCAAACTCATCCACGACAATTCCCTTCACAGGTCTGCGCAGAGCGTCACAGGCCCATGCCTTCACGGACCCTGGGCTGAAAGACGATTAAGTGGCAGCATCGTCTGATCACTGCACTATCAGGCCTACATTCACTATCCCTGCCAGAGGGGCCCTTGGTCACCTTTGGCGGCTCAATGACAAACTGCTCTCATACGACTCCACCAAAACAGATACAGGCAGTCATTAAATACTTCTTTGGAGATGACAAGTGAAACACCCATCTACCTTCTTTGGGAAACATTAAAAAGTGGTAGTCAGCGGCACATTCCTTGCGATCTCCACAAAGCTCAATGAGGAGTGACGAGAAAAGAGACAACTTACAGACAAGGGTTCGAGACTTAGAGGAGACCCACAAGCAAACTGGTGCACACAAGTTAAATAGACATATGACCCTGGCCAGGGCACAGCTTAAGGTGCTGGACAGGGATAGGGCGGAGTATGCCCGGCTCTGGACCAATGAAAAATATTATTCAGGGTGTAAAATGTCTCTTGGCTCCTATGCTGGGGGCCCATACACCGGCACCAGATCACCAAGATTAGTCCAGCGGATGGAACTAAAGTCCACCAGGTCGGGGATGTCGCTCAGGACTTCGAGCGCTTTTATGCTACATTCAAAGCAGATCTGCATTATTATTATTGCATTTATAACGTGCGACAGCTACCCACAAAGGGTGCGGAATCTACAGTAATTGTTTTCCAGGCGTACTGAACCAGGTATTGAATTCCACAACATGAGTCCTTGGTAGCAAAAGGACTTGCCACCCATACGGGACAGCTTAATTTTAGGAATAGCAATTGTTTTTGTGTGGAGGAGCGCAGGGGGCGAGATAGATGATAGGGGGATACAAGGGACAAAAGATATTTTGGGGCTTTAGCGGCATTAATTTTATGCATAAAGCATAAAGCCTTGAATCTGATTCGGTTTTCAACCTTCAACCAGTGGAGGTCCCGAAGATATTGCCGAAGATATTGAGTGGTGGGGGTGTGCCTTGGGATGCTGCATAATAGCATGGCCGCTGAATTTTGAACTACCTGGAGTTTGTGGATAGTTGCTTTATTTGAACCTAGATATAGGACATTCCCACAGTCTATCCGTGACTTGACCAGAGCGTTGACCACGGTTTTCTTTGTTTGCTGAGGTAGCATCCAGCATATCTTTTTCAGCCATTTTAAAATGGCGAAGCACGTGGCAGATGTTTTTTCAGCCTGTTTGTGCATCTTAAGCGAGTCATCAATGATGACCACTAATTTCCGTGCCTGAGGTACTGGAACCTGAAGTCTACCCATCTCAGTTGGCCAATGGTGCGGGCCCCACAGGTTTTCATTTTTACCTAGATGACGACTTCAGTTTTATCCCCATTTAGTTGGAGAAAATTGTCCTGCATCCAGCCCGCTATTTTCTGTAATCCACTTTTAAGGGTGGACTGGGCTTCCATATTCTCAGATGTAAGGGCGAAGATAAGTTGGGAATCATCCGCATAGGAATACATTACTAGACCCGCTTCTTCTACGACCTTAGCCAAAGGGCTCACATACAAGTTAAATAATAGAGGGCTTAAGATAGAGCCCTGTGGTACACCATGTTCAAAAACATGTGTCGGAACATTTTGTTTGGGGAAAAACCTGAAATGTCCTTCCCGTTAGGAAGGAGGTGAGCCACTGCAGTACTGACCCACAAATACCAAGAGAGCGAAGTGTGGTGATTAAAACAGTGTGAGATACAGAATCAAAAGCAGCGCTCCAATCCAATAATACAAGAGCCACTGTCTCTCCTCTGTCCAAGAGGCCCCGGATGTTTTCCGTGACTCCAAGTAGTGTGGTTTCCGTCGAGAAACCCGCTCTGAACCCGGATTGTCGAGGGGGTAATAAATCGTGGGTAGTGACATATTGTTAGATTGTGGTTCACATGTTTTTCTAAAATCTTGGAAAAATGGGTAGAAGGGAGATGGGTCGAAAATTAGAGGGCTGATTTGGGTCCGTTCCTACCTTCTTCAGTAAAGGATGGATCACGGCATGTTTCCACTCATGGGGTACAGTATTTTCTTGTAAGGAGGTATTAAGTAGATTTGTGACCATATCATATCAAGTGACTGGGAGGTGAGTTTTTTAAAGTATTTTACAAGGTAAAGGATCTTTTGGTGATCCGGATTTAATGGAACTGAGCAGTTTAATTAGAGTCTCCATATCCAGTGGGGGCCATCTATCTAAGATGTTTATCTGGGTTGGAGGCACATCCGTGTCAAATCTATCCGCGTTTGTAATAGGGCCTGGAGGCGTGCTAACCGAAGGAACCTCACTATTCTTGCCTGCCACAATTCTCTGATGGATTTCATCCACCTTCTGCATGAAGTAGGATGCTAAGGCTTCGCATTGTGCTTTATTTAATTCGGGGGGCATAGCTATGGTTTTTGACCTGGAGAGTTTTTTCACCAGTTTGAATAAAATTTGGGAGCGATTTAAGGCATCCGATATAGTGGAGCAAACCATCTGCTCGTGCTTTATCACAAAGGGTCCGATAGCTTTTTAACTTATTTCTGTATTCTTTTTTCGCATCTAGGGAATAATTTTTTCTCCATCTGCGGTCTAAGGTTTTACATTCCGATTTTTCCTTTTTTAATATCTCATTAAACCAGGGGGCAGGAAATCGAGTACCCTTGCATTTAGCCTTAGTTAAGGGGAGGCAAGTATAGATTGCGGTCAGGAGCCATTTCTGGATTGCTGTTGATAATGACTGTACTGCCTGTTTTGAACAGGGGCGATGGGAGTCTAAAAAGATGTTTAGGGCTTCCAAATTCAGATTTTTCCAAATTTCTAATCTGCCTTGGATAATCTAAGGAGGTGTTGTGTTCCTGTAAGGCGACTTGTACTGAAAATCTAACCAAGTAATGGTCTGACCAGCTAAGTGGTAGTGCCGGTTGAACATTAACTGTTTTAAGATTAGAAATGATGGGGTCGAGTAGATGCCCGGCTGTGTGAGTTGCTCCTGAGTTGAACAGTGTCAGGTTCAGGGCAGCTAGATCGGATATAAATTCAGATATCGTAGTACAGGCTATGTTTTCCAGATGTATGTTAAAGTCTCCGATAAGAGAGAAGTTAGCAGCTGTCAGAACTAGGGGGCTTATGATTTCCGGTAAAGCCGTCATCCATGCCGTGGCTGAGCCTGGTGGGCGATAGATTAACAAGCCAGAGAACATGAAGTTCGGGGTAATAGCCAGTTTAAACACTGCTACTTCTCCATTTGTGTTTGGAAGTCTCGTACGGTCAGTTATATATATATATATATTTTTTTTTTAAAAAGGACAGCAATGCCGCCTCCAGCTTTATTAAGGCGATCCAGTCTTTCAATTCCATAGTTGTCCGGCACTGCTACTGCGACGTCCGGTCCTGACCTCTCATGGAGACATGTTTCGGTTAGGAAAAGGGCATCAGGTTTTTCATCTAGTAACAAGTTGAAAATTTCATACTTGTGTTTAGGTAATGACCTACAATTAAGGCTAATGAAGTAACAGGTCTTATGGCTCGGTTGCGAATAATCTATCTCATACTTTTTCCTGTCCTTATTCTTATGCCTGATGGTAATTGATAAACCGCAATTTAAACATGAAGTAGTTCCGTCCTCCAGATGTAAATTAGTGCAGTCCTGCTGCATAGGTGTTCTTAAGGCCATTAACTGCTTGGAGTTATACTTAAGATAAAGGGAATTACTTTTGCCAGGCATATTTGTGCCTTGGCTGTTATCCGGTAGATAGTTAAGTACCTCCGTTTGTATAGAGATGCGGCCAGGATTTCGGGCCCCGGGCTCTGTCCTGGCGCGGACGGGCACAGATGGGCTTGCCTTTGGCGCTCCCGTTCGCTGCGCCTCGTTGTGTATGAGGTAATTTATACTTGCGAGGTCGGGAGGGCCGGGCAGCTAGACCGTTACCTTAAGCCTCCAGTAAGATGGCGGCCGAGGAGAAGATCGGCAGTTCGAGCCCACTATCAGCACCTAATCGGCTCTAAGTGGGGGCGAACGCCCTAAATCATGCAGCCTACGTAAAGTGCAATAAACAGAGTTTCAATAATCCAGCTTAAAATTTTAAAATATAGCACCAAAAACCTTGCCGGCTTCCGCTTCAGGAGGTATCAGTATTTACATGTGGATATCTGCCTTGAATAGGTTCTTGCCGCAATAGCCAGACTGAAGCCCAGGAAGGCCCTGGGATCTGACAGCTTTACCCCCGGGGTTTTATATTCTCTTGGGCCAAACTGGCCCACCTGCTTGTATGACTTTACAATTCCATAGGAGACTCTGGCGCACACTCCCTTCCATAAGAGATGCTCGCACTGAAACAGTCCATAATATCCTTGCCACCTCTTATGAAGGATCTTAGGGCCTATGGGAAGGACTCAGGGTTTAAGATGCACACAAGACCCAGATTCTCAACCCAACAGTACCCAAAGCAGACCAGGCCACCGAGTAAAAGAGCTTCCCCTTCTAATGGGCAAGTAAAGGGGTGCAATACCTGGGTCTTACCTTGTGCTCCTCCATTGGCAAGACAGTGGAGTGGAAGTACGATATGATCCTAGCCCCAGCCTGCAAGGACCTGCAGAGCTGGACAGATTGGGGAGGGAGGAGGGGGGGGGGGGCGGGGGGGGGAAGGGGGGTTGGAGTTAGGGTGCTGTCCTACATGGGCAGACTCGTTGCCGTTAAAATGACATTGCTACCGAGGTTCTTATACATTATGCAGATGCTTCCTTTGGGCCCCACCACTACATTCACTCACAATTACAGATTACAGTGGATTTATGACTGGGGTGGTAGGAAACCCCGGATTGCGAGGTGGCACACATACCTCTCGGTCATGGACAGGGACCTCAGACTACCACAGCTCACACATTTTTTGGTTACCCAACTCGGATATATTGTTGAATGGAGCAGGACCCTTACTGAAAAAACACTTGTGCTTCATGGACCAAGTGATAGCTGGGATCCATATATGGAAGGTACCATGGCTCCCCAAAAACCACCACCTTCACTGGGCTAACATCGTCCAATTACCAATCAGGATGGTGTGGGACAAAGTGATGGTGACGAAGGGAAATGTCCTCCCCATACCTCCCCGCTCACCCTCATAGGGAACCAAGACTTTCTACACACACACACACACACACACACACACACAATCAGTTATGGCCAGCAGCGCACAGTAAGCAGGTGGGCGACTTATTTGACCACTTAGGGACATTTGATATCCCACAGTTTAAGACCATTTTGGACTCCCAGAAAACGAATATTGTCACTATGAAACAGTTAGCCACTGGGTCTCACACCAGTCTGTTCAACCGCAAGCTAGTAGGTCTCTTAGTAAATTCGAAAAAGGTTTCCTCACAAAAACGGACAATAAACACCTACTTTCCGACATCTACAATTTTCTGAAGTCTCCTATCGATAACAGCAAGTCTCCAGCACAGATCAGCTGGGATACTGAAGTGAACCCAACTTCACACCTCAGGAGTGGGCAGACAGCCTGCACAGAGCAAGCACCTCCTCTACCAGAGCAGCAAGGAAGGAATCCCTATTGGCCCACTACTGGTACTATAGCCCGGCCAGGACAGGAAGCTGGAAAGCAGGGGCCATGGGTCTCTGGTGGCGCCTCAGTGTCCAGCCAGGCACTCATCCTTCTCCTCAGGCGCTGCCCCAAACTTCAACGATATTAGGAAGAGATCCTCGAGGATGTAGATGAGATGTTCTCCACTGATATCCCTGCCTTCCAAGACACACACAGACGGAGGACTGGGCTGAGAAAGGTCACTATTTTAAACAGCTCCTTCAAGGAGCCGCTAATGTCATTGTCTTTTGATAAAATATTTTCCCTTTGCTTTTTTAATTGGTTTATAATAATCATTTAGTTGGAGTTTGTATGAAACAATCAGTTACGTTTTTAGAGAGTCTCCATTGTCTTTCGGACCACCTTATATTTCCTTTTCATGTTCTGTCAGAAGTGAAGAATACCATAGCTCAGGTGGAGTAATTCTTCAAGAAGTATTAGGTTTCAGGGGAGCACAGACACCAAGGGCAGCCGTAATGGTGGTGTTGAACTGTCCAAATCCAGCATAGAGAAGTGGTTAGAAAAAGTGTCAACACTAATTTTACTCCATGGCCTCTTGAGGAGGTTAGGATTTTTCAAACATCGTTTTATGACCGAAGGAAAAATAATTGAAAACCTAATGCAGAAACGATGTGACCGTGAGAGTGTAGATATAAATATCATTTATGTTGTTGGAGTTTGAAAAGAGCAAATCTAAAGGTGTGCCCTGCAGAATGAGTGGGGCCCTTAATTACTTGCACGAATTGAAAGGTGAGCAGAACTTTCCAGTTGTTTGTAAAGAGAATATTCTCGATCTACAAAATGGAGGTTAAAGTCCCCCAATACAATAGAACTGTTCCGTTTCAACATTAGTGGAGTGAGCCAGGCAAACAACTTATCAGCCCAGCAGGTAAACAATTGTGCCGCCCAGCATCTTCCAGGCCTTTAAGGCAAGATGAAAGGAGAGCCATTCCCCCCTCAGATGAGTAGCAACTTTCTACTGAGCAGTTGCAAATATATTTAAAGAGGATGGCCGCGCCACCACCCGTCAGCCTAACCCATCTCATATTAGAATCTTAAAGTTGAGGAGCAGAGACATAGCAATACCAGGGAGGGCAAACTCATTGAGCCAGGTTTCGGTGATGAAGACGGCATCAGGAGTTTAGGCTCTAATGAAATCCCAGATCTCTAAAGAATGCTTGGGTAATGAACGAGCATTAAAATAGACATTTGAAAGCGTAATCGTTAAAGGGGTATGTAATGTTTAAGGGATTGAGGAGGTGGTGATTGGGAAACAGAGCCTCCTACTCGTAATAGCAATAGGTATAAGGACCTTTGATTTCACTTTGAGACCCGGCTGCACAAAAGTTCAGCTCATGCCCTGCTGCTTTTAGTTGCAACAGGGTGTCCCGTGTGTAAGACAGGCTTACCTTAGATTCTGCTGTCGGACTAGCACTTTGTCTGGCGTCATCCAGGAGCAGACACTCACCTTTGGCGCGCCATTGGAGTGGGTGCACCAACTTGAGCTTTAAGTAACCCCTCCTCGGACCACAAAACTAGACCGCTCAATATCAAGGGATAATGGCAGCAGTCAAGTGAACTTGAAACAGTGGCAACGTTAAATACCCCCTTTCAAAAGCAGGCAGAACTAAGTTAACTTGTTTCAATATAAAAAAATAAAATAACAACAACAATAAAATCTAAAAAGTTCTTCCCAGTTTCTGTGCAAATAAGCAATACGAGGAAGCCTGTAATTTTGTGCCCTTGTTCAAGCTAAATATATGATGTAATCCTTTATCAATCAGCACTACCCTATACCTCCCTCCATATATCAGCTACCGCCCTTCTACGATTCATCCCAAACCCCATTCAGCTAGGATTCCCAAAATAACCCTTTCTAGATTCTTCCCACCTTGCATTATCTCAATCCTCTTACTATTCCGATCTCCCAAACAAGCCTTTCTAAAAGTTCCCTCCTAGATTCAGATACCCCATCCCATGCTACTCACTGAAAAGCACTTCAACGCCTTGTATGGGGTAATAAGCGCTATATAAATGCAATTACAATACGATTTATCCTGGTGTACCCTTAGGCAGTACATCTTCTCCTAATCTAACAGGTATGGTCACACCACATTGCATTTATTTTTGTAAAGCTTTGGAAAATGTCATTTTTATTCAATTTCGTATTTCATAAATGTCTTCTACAAAAAATCTAGGAAATGAAATTCTCCCAACACTCTGGTTCGGCAATCACAACCAATAACAGAGTGACATTTTATAGCAGTCAATCTCAGCACAGCTTTATACTAACCGACCAATCACAGCGCAACACACTGATGTCAATCTCCTACAGTATCTTACCCTCCTTTACAATTTTCTTCTGCCCGTTTTCTAAGCAAATACAATGCAAGCAATTTTAACAAGTAACTGTCTGCTCCACTAAAATAAACTTTATTATCGCTCTCACAAGGTAACCAACAGTATTTTCAACATTCTAAATAATCAATCATTTCAAATGAAATCTCGACCAGCATGAGGTCACCCTAATTGATAGTTATTTCCCGTGCAGCCGAGATAAACTAGACCAACCACTTTCAACTACCACACAAAAGAAAATCCCTTTCCGTAAGATATGGTCAACAACGTCTCACGATAAACACCACTACATAACAGACAAGTTACTCAGGGTCTTCTATACTGAAACCTCCGCATAGGTATATTTCTCGAGATCAGGTGACGACAGACCTGATAACTTCAACTTTTTTTACATTAAGTAATATGGCACACAACTTTCTCAACTTCGTATTTCATCACAAAGCTGTTTAACACGGCCATCGAAGCCAAAGCAATCACAAAGTGCATCCCTGTTAATACTCCCACCCCCTTGCTGCTAGACGTTGTCTCAGTTCAGGCAGTACTCCCATCAATCCTTCTACAGAACCATGACATTTTGGGATTTTTGGCTTGGATAGCGAAAATCTATTTTGGCACCTAAAATTCACATACCTAGACAAAACCATAACCCTGCCACCAAGTTAACTTGCAGCGGAAACTTTCTTCAATAACGGTTCTAGACCCATGAACAGATTGTAAACTTTGTCACTGGACTCCGGTTCCTTACTTTACCACAGAGGTAATTTTCTTCAGAAGGACCCTCCTTCGTCGTAGCTAGGGGTGGGAAATCAGTATGTCCAACTGCCGAAGATGGCAGACTTGTCTTTCTAGAGATCCCACCGGGTGCCTGGGAATCCAGACTCATCTGCAGAGGTTAATGTACGCAAAATATAGACCAATACCCTAGAAGAACAAGCATTTACAATGCAATGGTTTCGCCTTTGGAAAAGTTAAGAGTTATTGGCATTGTAAATGCCAAAATTTGTATTTATGTGTTGGTTTTGAAAACAGATAAATAAATGGCATTGTCATTTACATTGCCATTAGCTTAATCTCTGCAGTCACTCTGCACTCTCTAGCACTCCCTACTCACTCTGCACTCTCTAGCACTCCCTAGAACTCCCTACTCACTCTGCACTCTCTAGCACTCCGTACTCACTCTGCACTCTCTAGCACTCCGTACTCACTCTGCACTCTCTAGCACTCCGTACTCACTCTGCACTCTCTAGCACTCCGTACTCACTCTGCACTCTCTAGCACTCCGTACTCACTCTGCACTCTCTAGCACTCCGTACTCACTCTGCACTCTCTAGCACTCCGTACTCACTCTGCACTCTCTAGCACTCCGTACTCACTCTGCACTCTCTAGCACTCCGTACTCACTCTGCACTCCCTATGCACTCTGCACTCCCTATGCACTCTGCACTCCCTATGCACTCTGCACTCCCTATGCACTCTGCACTCTTCACCTTGCACTCTGCACCCTGCACTCCCTATGCACTCTGCACTCCCTATGCACTCTGCACTCCCTATGCCCTCTGCACTCCCTATGCCCTCTGCACTCCCTATGCACTCTGCACTCCCTATGCACTCCCTATGCACTCCCTATGCACTCCCTATGCACTCTGCATTGCCTAAACATAGCTGATAATTCTGACGTATTTGTGACCAATGCAGTGCTCTTAATGCACATAATTTTTCATTTCCAGTTGTTTTCTCAGCTTTATTTATTTCAAGCACGAAATACTCATTTGATTTATCGGACCACGGGATGCAGAAAGCTCGGTGGTTTAACACACTTTAGTTGTTTGTGTCACAGCGAGTGAGTCACACATGACGACTCAGCCTTTCATCCTTCAGGGCTAGATAACATGAGTATCAAAGTCACGAGATGCGTTATAAGTCTATTTTCTTTTAAAACAACAGGAGGAGCGGGAGGGTGGCGGGCAGGCACACGGACAGCGGGAGGTGGGCGGGCAGGCACGCAGACAGCGGGAGGGGGGCGGGAACGGACAGCGAGAGGGGGGACGGGAACGGGGACACGAACAGCGGGAAGGGGGGGCCTGTATGAGTGATGTACGTTCCTCTCAGTGCAGACAAGTGGCCTTGTAAACTGTGCAGCCAGTGGCATTCGGTGCAGGCAGCCAGGGCCAGTAGAATACACGGTAATAATGTGCGCTCTGAGAGCCCTTCAGGCTCCGTCTGTATTGATCCTCCTGGCTGCAGGAAAAACATGAAGCACACGGACAGGGGGGGGGCGGGAATGGACAGCGGGAGTGGGGTTGGGAAGGCTTCCTCCGTTGGCGGTCGGCCGCGGAATGGCCAAAACAAACCTGGACAACAACAAAAAATAAACCCCGCCCACGGCCGCAATGACGATGAGAAAAGGGTGGAGAGGGAAGAAATCGCGGGAATGCCCACGAATCCGGTCCGGCCATGACGGACAGATCTCTGTTCCAATGGCTAGCCTCCATTTATGGAGCTAGCCAATGGAACAGAGGGGCGGATTCCCAAGCCACTCTAGTTCTCATTAGGTTTTCACCTGCGTGAAAAGCTGCTTCCGCAGCTTTCACTTAGGCGAAACCTAAAAAGGGAGCAAAGGGAGAAATCCAAAGGGTTACAAGAGGGTTAGAGAACTAGGCAACAGAGAGGCAACAGAAGGAGAAGGGAGTGAAGCAGGGTAAAGGAGAAGGGAGTGAAGCAGGGTAAAGAAAAGATGAGAAGGCTTTAGAAGAGGTGTAGGAGCTAAGAAAGGAATGAAGGGGAAAGAATGAGAGGAGATAAATGAAGTGGAGATGGGTGAAAGGAGGAGGACAATGGGAGAGGGAGGGTGCGGAAAAGGATTAAAAGAATAAAGCATGAACGTGTGTCTAAGGCTTGGAGACATACAAAAGGAGGAACAAAGAGGTAGGCTGACGAAATGAACACAGCGCTGAGTCTAGAAATAATGAGGGTTGTGCAGTTCACAATTTTCACCCTTCAACAACGTTTCCGGGTTTCCTTTGTTTCTCCTCTTAGGAAGATAATGCTCTCGTTAACAGAACCTAGCCAAGCCAGTCTTATTCGCGCTACTTTCTTATGAGTCCTAATTCCGTGCCGAAAACGAACGCAGACATTTCTGTGCAAGTGTGCATTTTGCAGGAAAGAACATCAAATTTCTTATTTACAGAGTATACCATTGTTTTACCAGTATGTGTCTACGGTTAACAGTCTGCGAACTTAAAGTGTCACCAAAGAACCGATTTTCAGGCTGAAGTACAGTATTTTATACACATTTGATAGGATTAAAAAAATATTTGCACCCACACCACTTGCAAGAATAACACTTAGGGTCTGCCGTGTACGAAAGAGCCAGGTTCAGCACATATTTGTACTGCGATGTGCCGAGCTGCTCCTTCTGAGGTTGAAGGGGTGCGCAAAGCCCTCGTGCCTCTACAGGTTGCAAACCTTCTGCCGCACACATCATTGGGAAGGCATTCAGCTTATTTCTCCATGCGAGCAGTTGCGAAGGCTGGGGTTATGGCTTGCATGAGACAGCACAGCGCCTGTCTTTTATTTCGTTTTAATTGCAGCCCCTGACGTAATTAAAACAAAGTAGGCAAACTGTGAATGGCACCGAGAGAGAATGTAGCGCCTCCCTCCACCTAGGGCTGAGCCCACATTCCGGAAGTGGAAGCGGTCCCTCATGGACGGGTTCCACTTTGTAAACCCAATCCCCTCTCCTTTGAGGAGGCAGCGTGGCATCATTGGTTTACTAACGCTACGGTGGTCGGAAAGCACTCCCGTGAGTCTCAGCACATCACGTAATCGGCCCTTGCCTACAACGAATGCATGTGACCTTGTGCAAAATGTAAATGGCCCTCACGTGAAGTTCTTCAATACCGTGAAGTCAAGTTCGAGCCCTATAAAAACTACAGAAAGTGTGCAAAGAGGTAAGACCAACTGCCCACACAAGGAAAGGCAGATATATACCCAGCTTTACACAGTCAAACCTAGACCTGGATAAACTGCGGAATCTCTGCTTAAATTGTGTAATATTAGGCAATTTTTTACTTCACTAAAACTCCCTTTTCCTCTTTATCGTTTAGGAAGGACCTTTCAAAATATACGAGTTCAGATTACCAGCAGTACAAACCCTATTATGTTTCATCTATCAGACTATAATGTGGCTCTATTATAAATAATCAGGACCACGTACCGGGTTTACATTAACTTTTAATAAGTACTTCTCACTGCAATCATGAGCCGTTTTAATGTCAAAGCTTCCACATGTTAAAAAAAATACGATTTTTTGAATTTTTAAAGAGAGGGTATCATATTTACGTGGTTTGTTATGTGATTTACATAGTAAACATTTTCAAGGCTCGGCTCATGCACGGGCTCTAAGAGCCGAGTCAGATCATTGGCTGTTACTTTATGGGCTCGCCTACCCTCTAATGGACGCATCATTGTGATTGGTTACGGGAGGGGCTGTCCCTTTCATGCTCCCTTATTCTTATAAATTGCATATATGGTGCAAAGTGCAAAAGACATTTCCGACTTTACTTTTGGTTGACTTGGCCGAACGACTTGTGGCTTTGATGTCACAGTCTGGTGGTTTTGCGCATGAGTCTTTGCTATTTCAGCAATTTGAGCAGGCGAACATTTGATTTTTTTACTTGCATCCCTGCCCCAGTGGCTTACCCCTTTACCACCCTAAACACACATTGTTTTAACTCATGACTGGAATGATGTCTTGGGCCTCCGAGAAGCAAACCAGAGCAGCACAACGTGAGCAACAGTAAAAGGTTGTCAAAATGTTATGTTTTTCAAGTCTTTGCTGTCCTGGTGAATAGAAGGGTCATTGGTCAGACACACCTCTGCCTCCTGCGAGTGAGCTCCAGTGACAAAAAAATGTGACGTGGGCCCTAATGTGATTAAGGAAAATGGCACAACTCCCTGGTTCGACAGTACGAAAAAAGGCGTTGGCTGTGTAGTGG
The DNA here is from genome assembly GCF_964263255.1 of Lissotriton vulgaris. Classification (NCBI taxonomy): domain Eukaryota; kingdom Metazoa; phylum Chordata; class Amphibia; order Caudata; family Salamandridae; genus Lissotriton; species Lissotriton vulgaris. The sequence continues at coordinate 220,057 of NW_028248537.1, forward strand.
GCCCCATATCACGCCCCCTGTGCCCGGTGCCACTGCACCTGCTACACTGCGGACAGCTGCGCCTCTGCTGGGCGCGCTCTTTGCACCGTATTGTGGCAATCCTTATAAGACCAGGCGTTGGGGACGAGAAGGCAGATTATAAAACGGCACCGGCTCTGTTTATAATAACTGCGTGTCCTTATAAACCAGGCAAAGGGGCGGACTCGGGAAGCATTCCTGCAACAGGGCGGACCCGCCCACCGGGAGTATCCACGTCTCCATATACAGTAAAAGGCCGCGGCCGGGCGGGAAGCTGGCGCCGAGCACGACGCGGGGCCTCCCTCTGAGAAACAGAGCAGGCCCGGACCAAGGCCGGGCCTTCCAAACAGCTTTTGGCGCCTCTCCTTGAAACAGTACCCCATGCGAAAGCTTCAACGCTGACCATTGCCTCCCCTTAGCAGGGCGAGCCGGCGTCTGAATTAGTCGGGGCTAACTTGATTTTTGTTTACCCATCTGACCCGGCACATTTGAAAAACTTTAGTTCATCTATATGTCTCTGTTTGAGGGGATCGATTGAACATAGAGGGAGGCTCGTTTTCATGCTTCAGTGCACAAAAAGTAACAAAGCACCCGGGAGTTAGCCTATGGCAGTGCGGCTCCCGGCTCAAGCCTGCGATGACGCTCCTCGCCCTAGCCGATCACCACACGGCAACAGTGGTGACGCTGCGCCGCACGGGCCAATCCCGTCGCGGCGTTTGGTGAGGGGGCTCGGCTCTCCCGTCCAATCGGAGAGCAGCAGGCTCGTTTTCGGTCGCGTTGGTACCAGCAAGGTACGGGGCCCTTCGTCGGGGGTTTACTGATCCCGGGTCGCGGTGGTGAAGCTGCACACAGGTTATTTTAGTGCGCTCTGCTCGGGGAAGGCTCACAAACCTTCAGTCTGCACCAAACACGTGTCGATGAACACGGCGACCTCACAGCACGGCACAGCAGCCGGTAGGCGGGGATCTGCTGTGGGAGGGGAGAGGGAGGCGGGGATCTGCTGTGGGAGGGGAGAGGGAGGCGGGGATCTGCTGTGGGAGGGGAGAGGGAGGCGGGGAGAGCGGATCGGGATCAGCTGCGGCTCGGGAGGCGGGGGAGAGGAACGGACGGCGGGAAACGTGCACAGGACAGCGAGGAGGGGGAGGGAGGACGGCGGGAGGAGGGACACGGAAGAAGGCAGGACAGCAGCAAGCACGGCCCGGCCGGACCAGATTCGGGGGCGTTCCCGGCGTCGCGTGACGTCGCCAAAGCCAAAGAATCTCGGGAACGCCCCCGAGTCTCCTCCGGCCATGACGGACGCCTCTCTGTTCCAATGGCTAGCCTCCATTTATGGAGCTAGCCAATGGGACAGGGGGGCGTATTCCAGAGTGCTTACTGTAATCAAGAGATTTCTCTGGAGGCGGAGCCTAAAGGCTCCGTTCCCCAGCGAAACCTAAAAAGGAGCCTCCGGATGACGGCTGTGCATTTTGTCACCCGTTTTGTCACCATGATCAACATGCCATGAGGCTCTGACGGAGGCAGTTGCTTGATGCATGGCCTAGCAGTCTGAGCTGGCATGGACAAGCGGCACCCTCCACTGTCATCCTCACGACCAGACCTTGCATGCTCTCACCGGGACACTGCCCCGCTGTTGGCAATAGTAACTTCTGACCCGCACTGCGTCCCCTGAACCGCCGCCTTCCCCCACCCATCCCTCCGGGGTGCGCCTCCAATCCATGGAGCCGGAGTCACCCCTGCACCCAAAGTAGGTGCATTCAGCCAGCATAACTGATGAAGATGGGCACGGGGAACTGAGGTGGTACAGCTGATTTAGTGAGAGGTTGGAAGCAGTGGCGACAGGGCCCAAGGCACAGTTTAAGCCCCTGCAGTGAGAGAAGGCTCAGAGGCCCTATCCCATACTGTACATGGCACTGGAATACGGCAGTCGGCGGCATCTCCAGAGACTCCACTGGGCTTGCAGCAGTCACCCTACATGGCCCGGACCTAGGACCTCAGACAGGGGCCTTGCGCTGGGGTGAAGCCTTAGCTGGTGGCCTGCTATCGGCTTCAGCAATTTCGACTTGTGCCTTGGGGTCCCCTCTGGGTGAGGAAAGTAGTGTATTGCTCCTGCTGGGCCCAGCGGTCAGCGCTGGATGCACATACCATTGGCCCTGATGGTCCATACAGATTCTTACAGTCATATTGCAACATAAATACCCTACAATACCAAGGCAGACATTAATGCGGCCTTCTGCTCCTGCTATAATGAGCTCTGTAAGGCCCGACTCACCCATTCCATCTGTTTCAGATGGAGGCTTTTTAGACTACCCTGAAGCTACCACAGACCACACCAGAAGCATCTGAGTTGCAAGAAACTCCCCTGACACCAGGGGAATTACGTAACCTCATAAAATAGATGCCAAGTAAAAAAAAAAAATACACAGGGCATAGGTGGCCTGCCCATACAATGTTTCATTACCTTTGCCTCTCGGCTGATAACGAAGCTAGATAAGTTATACAACGCATCACGGCAGGTGGATTAATGACCTCCTACCACAAAATAAGCTCTAGTTACCTCACTGCTTAAACCTGGCGATCCCCCCATTATTCTGTCTTCATACAGGACACTCTCTCGCTCCTGACTGGGCCAAGGTATTGCCAAGAATTTTATATTCATGACTACTACCCTTGCTTCCAAATGTAATACATATAGATGAATGCACTTTTGTTCCACCCTGCAATAAATCACTGTAGGAAAGTGCCCCTTTTTGCATGGTTACCCCCTAACTTTTTGCCAGATACATGATGCCAACTTGACTGAGTGTGCCCTGGGTCCCCTGCCAATCAGGCTCCCAAGGCCAGAGTTCTTTCCCAAATCTGTACCATTGACTCCACAATTGTCACACCTCTGGGCCACATGCAAGTCCATTGTAAAATGTACCTCTGCTACAAAGGGCCTTGTGACCAGAATAAGCATCTGGAGGCTGCAGCATGTATTGCGCAGCCCTCGGAGACAACTAACCTTAACACCTACACACTGCCATTGCAGGCTGCATGTTTTGGTGCAGACCAAACTGAAGTCGACATGAAACACATCTGTGTGCCATGTCCACCACCACTGCCTGTGGCATGGGTAAGTCCCCCCTCTAGCAGACCTAACAGCCCTAAAGGCAGGATGAACCATACCACAGGGGAGGGCATAGCTGCACGAGCAATATACCCCTACAGTGTCTGTGCAATTCAGATATTTTAACTGCAGTGAAGCCATTCTGAGTACATGGGCTGCGAGTTGGTCTGCACTAATGCCACAGCTCCATAATGGCCTTATTGAAGACTTAATTGGTAACACTAGCACATTAAATCCAACACTGCATCAGTGTTGGATTTAATGTAAAATGCACTCAGATGTCATCTTAGAGATGCCCACTGGAAAATAAAACAGCCCTCGGGTGGTTCCAGACTGGCTCCCAACCGTCTGCCACCCCCAGGCAGGTTCCTGGACCCCTGGGTAGAGAGCCATCCGCTCTCTGGGTCTTGAATCAAAGCACCTCCAGGGCAGAGGCGTCATGCCTCCTACCCCAGGACGGGTAGGGTCCACGAAGGGGAAGCTTCAAAGGCTTGCTACATTTTTTAGCTACCCTCAGCTTCTGCGGTTATTAGTAGATGGGTTCCACCACTTCTGACCCCCACTTTGCGCATGAGAATGGGTGGGAAAACCTAGGAAGAAGTGAAGTGTGGTCGTAATTGGAACAGGGCTGATCTGAACAAATTCACCTCCCTTCTTAGCACATCCGCTCCACCCAGCACAGGATCTTTTGTTTCTATTGACTCTCAAACACAGGGTCTGACTCACTGGCTCACTTCTGCCGCTGACTCCGTGGCACCTTTAAAACTAGTTAGAGCGAGGCGCTGTCACGACGCCCAAAGGTGGTTCACCGAGGATCTCAAAGCCCAAAAACTTGGGCTTCGACAGGCAGAACGGCGCTGGCGCCGGGGGTACTCCCCTGAGACCAAACCGATATTCTCCTCCCTGCTTAGAGAGTATAAGTTAGCCATAGCCTCGGCTAAATCTCTCTACTTCTCCAACAGAATCTTGGATTCATCCAACAAATCCAAAGATCAATTTTCAATCGTTGAGGAGTTGTCCAATCCAGCGAGAGTCACTATTGCACCCCTTCCTTCTCAGTTTCTATGTGACTCCCTGAACCAATTCTTCGTGGAAAAAATTATCAAGATTAAAAACAGTATTTCTGTTCAAGCCCCGCCAGTCCCTCCTCTGCTTGCTGTTTCTTGCCACCATCCCAACACTCACATCCTAACTCAGATTCCCCTCATTTCGAAAGACAATTTTCTTGCCCTCTTGCACAAAATTTCTTCTGGTTCACCTAGCGACTGTTGCCCCCCCTCGGCCCTTCAGGAAGCTTTTACCGCCTGCCCTGAACCCCCCCTGGCCCTTTTGAACAACTCTCTTGCCACGGGGGAGGTTCCTTGCTCCTTTAAGCAGGCCGAGGTGGTTGCCATCTTGAAGAAACCCTCGGCAGATCCCTCCATCATGAGCAACTTTCGCCCCATATCCCTTCTCCCTTTCCTCAGTAAAGACTTGGAGTCACATGTTACCCAAACTCTCAGCTCTTTTGTTGAGGAATCGTGCTTTTTGGACCCCCAGCAGGCCGGGTTCAGACCTGCGCATTCCACAGAGGCAGTTATCCTCTCTGTGATGGAGGAATTGCGCAGAGGGACCGACGCTAACATCTGTCAGGCCCTGGTTCTCCTGGATTTGTCGGCCGCCTTTGACACGGTCGACCATGGCATTTTGGTCGACCGTGTCAGAGAGGCCGGCATCCAGGGTACCGCCCTGGACTGGGTTCAGTCTTTTCTGACCAAACGCCACCAAGCAGTCAGACTGTCCCAGTTCTCCGCCACTCAGGTCGGGCTGACCTGCGGCGTCCCGCAGGGTTCCTCTTTGTCCCCTCTTCTTTTTAATTTATATCTGGTTCCTCTAATCCGCTCCCTTCGTGGGTTGTGTGTCACTGCGTTCAATTACGCGGACGACATTCAATTGGTCTTCACTATTGATTCCTCGGATGAATCAATCTCCACTTTTCAAACCACGCTTTGTTTTATTAGTAATTGGATGAGCTCAAACCATCTGAAGCTCAACCCCGACAAGACCGAGCTGGTTCGTGTCGGGGGACCCTCCAACCCTTGGCAACCATCCTTTTGGCCGGCAAGTCTGGGCAGCTCCCCTTGCCCAGTCAACTCAGCCAAAGGTCTGGGAGTCGTCATTAGTAGCGATCTTTCTATGATGCCCCAGATCAGCGCAGTAGTGTCCTCTAGCCTCTTCCAGCTCAGGAAAATCCTCAAAATCTCTCGCCTACTCACTACCGAGGCTCTTACCTTGGCTTTGCTTGCGTTAGTCATTTCCAGACTCGACTACGCAAATGCACTGTATGTAGGCATCCCTGACTATCAAATCAAGAGACTCCAGTTGATCCAAAATCAGGCCGCTCGCCTGATTTACCGCCAACCTAGAGATCAACATGTCCGCCCTCTCTTAAAAAGTCTCCACTGGCTTCCGGTCTCTGCTCGCTGTAAGTTCAAGCTAGGCTGCATCATTTCTAAATCCCTTGCAGGTCACAGTCCCCTTTTCATTTTTTCCCTTCTCCACCCGTATGTTACTCTTCGCAATCTCTGGTCATCTCAGATGGCCCTGCTATCAGTTCCAAGATTCAAGAGGAAGAAGCATGGCGGCCTCAGGTTTTCATTTTTAGCTCCCTCTTTTTGGAACACCCTTCCCCTTCCTCTTAGGTTGCCCTCCCCACACACCAGGTTCAGATCCCTTCTCAAGACTTTCCTCTTCATTGAGGCCTACAATTAGTTCTCCCCTCACGTCTCTTTCACTGCCCTCAGCACCAGCGCCAAGAAACCTTAAGGTGTTAGCTGCGCTCTACAATTTTTTTTTAACATAACATAACATAACACCTATGCCAACCCCAACCCTCAGGTGGGGGAGGTTAAGTGAAGCACACATCTCAGTCCTCTCCATCTTGAAGAGGCGTATTTCCCTAATCAGGATAAGGCAGACGCCCCCTCCCCCTGGAGTGTGGCATTAGGAGGGGTGTAGACACCACAGGGAAGGGACTCATGGGTCCTGACCTAGTCGTCCCTGTAAAACCCCTAAATCTAGTATTTAGGGGCAACCCTGAAACTTGGGGATTGAGGAGCCATGCTGCAGAGAAGAGGATGAGGACAACTGCTTTGGCCGCAGCCCTACTGACCTGGCTCCTGCTTCTGACACACAGCGAGCTGAAACCAGCAAGTCCTGCAGCCAGCTGCCTCCAAGAACCCCCGGAGACCGGCCCTGCCTTCAAGAAAGACAGTCTCCCGAGGACACTGATTGTCCAACAAAGAAACTACAACTTTAAAGACATTGCATGCAGGCGGATCTGCGTCCCCAGCACACTCCACCAGACGCCCCCAGCCCAAGTTGAAATGCCTCACCCATCCTGTGAAGTCTCCCTGGCGAGTCGGACCTTGTCTGCATTGGCGGCTGACCTCTCCAGGACGACGCCCGCCCCCCCTGAAGCCTCTGTTCGAAGGGTCCAGCTGACCGCGACCAAATCCAGCTGAGGAAACCCAACCCCAAAAGGCACCCCTACATCCTCCGTCCCCAACTTTGGGGGGCCCAGCTGAATGTGTGTCATAATTTGCCAGAGTACAATAAATGCTGAACACTACCCTCTGATAAGCCAAACTGCTCAGCCAAGCCACCACTAAATTGATAATAAGGTATTATCTACTTTAGTGTTTCCAAAACTGGTCCACGGACCCCCAGGGGTCCGTGACACATTCCCAGGGGGCCCGCAAGCAACAGTTTTAAAAGTACTTCAACGTTACTTGAATAATCTGTAGTTTTCGGGCAACTATACAAGTGTCAAGATAACATCCAGCGATTAATGTACCTGCTGGAGAGGGATGCATATTTTGTTCAGTAGCAGGTTTGACTTATCTAAAGTAGCACAGAGGGTTAATATGCCTGCTGCAAAGAATGTGTACCATGCATTTAAAAAAAAAAACAGTAGTTTATATGCATAGCTCAGTGGGTTACTGCTTTTGTCAGAGATTTTGTTATTGGGCAGTTTATGAGTAACAATCATAATCCAGCACCTGAAGCTATGACCTGCCATAAACAGCTGCATGCAAACTGCATGGTACAAGTTAGTATGCTACCTTTTTTCCCCCAGTCTTTCATAATCCTCATTTTTGCCAAAAAGGTTTGGGTAGAATTAAACTGGTATAATTAAAGTTAGAGCTAACCCCTACGTTACATTCGGTGTCAAGATTTTGTGCTTCTCCAGACCAATCACTCTTACAAAATGCTCACCAGTATGGATGACATGCGAATCCTACACCTTGAAGTACCCTTTGCCTTAAATAACATTTCCTATACATCGATTTATACATGTACAATTCATTGTCTCTGTATGTGTGTGATGTAAAGTGCTCCGACACCCTACACTTGTATGAGAGATGCTATAAAACTAATGAAATACATGTGACAGAGGGGCTATTAAGAGAAGAGAGGCCCTGTTGGAGAGTGATAGTGAGGGATTCACAAAAGCGCACCAAAATGATTGTTTTATTGGTGCATAGTAAGGTCATCATTTACTATGCATTAAAAGCAAATTCAAATCAATATAGAAGGACAAATGTGTAGCAGAATACACCATTTCCCCCCAAATTTCCTTGGTGGGAGAGCACCCCAAAGTTTGCTTTGCAGTGGCCAGGCTCACTCACTGCACGTAGTACTGGGACTGGTCAGACACCATTTGCCAGGGCGGCTTTGGGTTTCCGGTATGGCCCTGGCAGGAGCCCCATACTGCAAAATAGAACCAAATATTGAAAAGTTAGTTGCCGAGATGCAGCACTAACCATCCCATTAAAAGATTTCAATTTTGCTTATTCTTTCTATATAAAATATTAAAACCTTTAGTGATTCGAGTATTTGTTTGGTGTGCACATGTGTGTTTACTTTTTTCAAACTACTGTTTTAATGTTTGAAATTTAAATCTTACAAATTGTTTGGGGGTCCTTGGCTTCCAATAGTAACTCAATAGGGGTCCTTAGGAGTCAAAAGTTTGGGAACCACTGATCTACTTTAAGCACTTCCATACCTTTGGGGACTCACTGGACTGTGCACAATATACCTCTTTTTGGTGTAGCGTATACAGAGCCAGCTTCCTACAATCGACTGACGGGAGCAGTGCAGAATATCTTCAAGATTCCAGCTGTCTATTCCCAGATGTACAGCAGGCGTTTGATTCCTTTGACTGGGAATATAGGTGTACAGTTCTGCAAGCCTTCAATATACACCCCCCCCCCCAACTTTGTGAATTGGGTTAAACTATTATATGCAGCTCTGACAAAGAGGGCCCAAACAGGCACACATTCACACCAAAAACACAATAGAGATAGGAACTAGGCAGGGGTTCCCATTAATCCCACTGTTATTTGTGCTGGCCATGGAGCCCTTAGTGCAAAAACTTCAGCAAGACGCAACGGAATCGTGCATTCAGAGTGGCCTCATACACAGGCAATCTCCTTATATGCAGAGAACATGCTGGTTTACAACCGGACACTTCGTTTGATCAAGCCAATCGCTGCCTCCTGAAGTCATTTGAATGAAGCCTTATCTGGCCTACAAGTCAACCATGCTAAGTCTTATGCCTTTTCCTTTCAATATATCATGTGACAGGACAAGCTCACCATGGGGTAGTAGCCTATCCCAGTTATCCAAAGCACATTTAACTATTAAGTCATCCAGCTCTATAGGTCTGACAGACTTCTTAGACAGGAACCTTCCTAAGGCGGTTTGAGCACTCCAAGCGCAGGTAAAGTTCTGGGTCATTCTGCCCCTTTCTGTGACAGGTCACCTTGTCCTTTCAAAATGGTACGGTTGCCCAAATTACTTTACTTTTTTGTTAATCTTCCAGTAATAATCCCACATTGAATTTTTAACACTCCGGACCCTCTCCCACTTGACGTTATCTGGGGCTCTGGCAGGAGCAGTGTTAGCCTGCAGAAACTACAATTGCAGCTGGACAGTGGTGGATTAGAAGCTGACTCTTTTCGACCTTTTTGCTTTGCAGCTCAACTGCAATGGCTTTCTAATTGGCTGCCTGGCACCTACAGAAGATTGATTACACACCCTTGTTACTTCGCGCTGGCGTTTTGAAAGATCTACTGCAGCCGGGAGTTGTGTGCGCCAGATTCTTCCACTGCTGAATGCCCCACTGTCTTGGAGAGCTGCACTTCGCTAGATACGCAACATCACATCTTATCCAAGCAACATGCCTATCAGTGGTATGCCTTTCCACTAGGCTGGCTCTGTGGTGGGGAGGTTGGAGTTACCACAGTCAAGGATCTATTTGAGGATGGCATGCTATTATCCTATCAGGATATTATGGGCTACTGGGGACTATTCCTTATATACACCAATATTACATGTTATATTTATCTACAATGGTCACCTACAGGAGCAGAGCCTACCACACATGCGTTTATCCAAGCAGTACGTGCCATGGGAACTGATAGGCCTTTAGTTAAATGGCTCTACAAGTACATACGCTCACTTACAAGAGTGAGGGCCAAGAGGGAAACAGACTTTGGCTGTGTACTCCATAACAAGGAAAGGAATTCTTGTTGGAATACCAAAGCTTGAAACACAGGTTCAAGTTCATTCACTTCTCATTCCTGCATCAAGCATACCTTACACCATCGAAATTACACAGGATATTCCCTACCCACCCCTCCACATGGATGGGGCGGATACACTGCACGTTGTGGTCCTATCCCATGCTGCTTCCTTATTGGGGCGACAGATAATCTCTAGTCTCCCTTACGGAGTGTCCTTATTGGGACACTATGATACACTGCATGTTGGGACTCTACCCTAGACCCAAAATACTAAACCGAAACCCGATTTGTAGACCTAGTGCTTCCTCCGGCCAAGCGGCAGATCACATTGTGTTGGAAATCCTCCAACGCTCCTATAGTGACTGGCTGGCCAGAGGAGGTTTGGCGATGGGGTTGACTGAAAGCTCTTTGCTTCGTAGAGAAGAATACCTGGGCTAAGTAAATGGCCCATACTAGAAAGCTTCAAAGCGCAAGGTGAGGACATGGAAGAATCCTATGTGAGGTTTGTGGCCCTGCTGGACTCTACAACCGACGAGACCCCCCTCCCCTTTCCACTTCTTACATGGTGCACACGGGGATGTTAGTCCATCAGTTAGCCAACGGGACCTCCGCCATTACTCATTTTCAATGTGTGCAGTGCTAGATGATATGGAAGATTTGTTCGTTCTTGTTTAGGGGGGTGAGGGAGGAGAACTGTTATACAGACAATTACTGCCTCATGATGCATGGTACCTGTGCCATCATGTTACTCAACTGGGAAGTGAAATGTCTGCCTGTAATTATACTGACTAAGCTATGTAATATGTCAACTGTACTGTACATAACGCCTGCTGCTCTCTGGCTGGAATATGATAATCTTATCAATGTCTGGGTCATCTTCCTTGATAACTTAAAATAGGTTTTAAAAAAATGGCTGTACAATTGTCTCAGTGAAAGCATTTATCAATAATTTTCATAACTATTTTGTTAAACTAATATATTAGTCAATCACGTTGAACCTATTGCTTTTAAATTTTATTTCTACAAATCCAAGCACCCTTTTATGGTGATTTTCGATTTCAGTGTTTTTCTAGACGTGTGCAAAATGCACATTAAAGTGTGTCAACATCAATTATTGTATCATGTAAAGAATAATCAGCGTTTATACTGTAATAGCGCGAGACAGACACAGGAAGATCGAGAGGGAGAAAGACAGACAGAACAAAGGACTGCACAGACGTTAGAATTAATAGAGAACAAAACAATGGTACACACTAACGACATTAGAAAGGAAGCAAACGTTCGACTAAATACACAAATAAATCAAGAAAAAACATGTGACGATGACAAGGCAGTATATTACTGAACTCAGCAGAAAGGAGGAAACAGGTGCTCTGGAGAGACAAAGCAAAGGATGTATTTAATCCTGAACAAGACGTCGAAGGAAGCGATAAGAAGGCAAGGGCAATGCCAATGAGATTGAAGAAGGCTAGCTAGCACAAGAGGGCCGAAACACTCATGAGACATCAGGAGGTAACAAGCATTACCAAAACTCACGTCTCGCTTTTTGCCTACTACTGCAGACCCATTCCAATTGGTTTTACCAATGCTGTTCAGAAGCGACAAAATAACGCTTCAGGAATAGTGCAAGGACATGTCACGATGTTACAGTGGCCCACTGGGGCTACTTCTGCACGTGCAAATGCCAATTCTCATGTTCACATAGGCATAAATCATGGCAGTTTTTATTTCATTTTTTTTTACCAAAGTGTGTGAAAATGCATTTTGTAACAAAGAGCAGCACAGGAGCAAAATTGCAGCTGCCAGACAACCCCTCCTCCCACCCAAAACAAACGTTAAAGACGAAACAAATCCTTGCACTGCAGGAGCACTAGAGTTGGAGGGAGGGGGGAGTCGGGGAGTGGCTGGAGGAACAGGTCCACACCGAGGAGCAACGATCTCTGAATATAGGCAGGCACAGCTTTACTCTCCAAGCGGGCCAAGGCCAGACGCAGGAGCTGGCCAACATTTAAGGTCACCCCGCTGGAGCCAACGCTTTGCTCTGGTGACAATTAACTATGGTTCAGGGGTGCCAATACAAGTGGTTTGGGGCACGTCTGGCACTTTAAACTCGGAAGAGGGGGGCGGTTTCATGGAGTTAAAGCTTGCATAAGCTGCTGGACTTTGAGCAACCCTCCCGTGACGAGCGTCAGTTTAAAGGACATTCGATCCAGTTCCCACCCCATTACTCGACTCAAACACTCACCCACTGCTCTCACTTCCAACTCCATCCCCAATCCAACACTGGACACGATCATCTCCACCCTCCTACAAGTCAAGGAAGAGCTCCATACCATCAAAGAACTTCTTCTCACACACCCCAGGCACCCACTACCCTACTCTTCCCCGCCCAACAAGGACTCCATTCGCCCCTCAAACCGTTCCACCTTGCTCTCCCCGCGTTGGCCCTCTATCCCTGATCGCAAGGCCTCCGGCCGTCCCCGTCGCACCCTAAACACCCTTTCGGGCCGAGACTTACACAATCTACTCTGCTCCTATGGCCCAGGTCCCACAAAACGCGCACCCACAACACACCACCCCATACCCACGATTCCCACAAATCCCCTCAGGCCACCCACACTGAACGACAGAAGTTCTGTCCCTTGTAATCTCAAAAATATCCCCCTCTCCTTAGAACATTCCCCCACCCTCCTCACCCCTAGACTAAAGTGTATCCTGCTCAACTGCAGATCGGCCCGGAGACACTCCTCTGGCGTCGCGGAGCTCATCTTATCAAGGGGCATTGATCTAGCCATTCTGACTGAAACGTGGTTAACTGAAACATCCACACCCATAATGGACATACTAGTCCCCCCCAACTATCGCATTATTAGACTCGATAGGAATGGCAAGACGGGCGGGGGCATCGCATGCATCTACAGGAGCAACCTAGCTGTCACTGAAGGCCCCTCCCCCTCTCTCTACTCCTGCGAACTCATCTGCCTTGAGATCTCTAGTGAGGGCAAACCTGTGTGCTCCCTTCATGTTATTTACCACCCACCCGGTGATAACTTCATCTTCACCCAACAACTAATGGACACGATATCCACCAACGCCGGTCGACAGCTCAATCAAATTTACCTGGGAGACTTCAACCTCCACTGGAATGACCAGAAAGACACTGTGGTGAAGTGCCTTAAGACGTTCCTCGACGCACTTGACCTCACCCAAATCTGCAACGGTCCGACACATGAAAAAAGCTCTATCATTGACCTTATCATCGCCAAAGAAGACTCTACCCAACTAGTCGCAATCGAACCATGTGACTGGTCAGACCACCACATCATCACCTTCTTCATCAACGAAAAAGTCAAACTTAACCCGGCGCAACCTGCCAAAACCAAGATTTGGAAGAGGGACCTGAAGAACCTTAACCCAAAGTCCTTGCCTGCCCACACAGGCAGTCTCCTTCTTCCCCCGACAGACGTCACTGATGTGCATTCATTGACCAACCTCTACTTAGACTCCATGTCTACAATAATCAATGAAGCCGCACCCTTGCAATTGAAGAAAGTCTCCACCAAGAACTCGAACCCATGGTACGATGGCAGACTCAATGAAGACAGACGTGTGATGCGCTTAGCTGAGCGCGCGTGGAGATCGGACCCCTCAGCACTGAACCTTAGAACGCTTAAGAGTAAGAGAAACACCTACTTCAGAAAAATCAAACGCTCGAAATCAATATTCTTTAGCCAACAGCTGGATCAAGCTAAAAACCGACCAAAAAAACTGTTCGAGTTAGTCAAAACCCAAACCAAAACGCAACCACCACAACACAACAACTTAACAAAGGCATCCCAAGTTGCGAAGACTTCTCTGCTTTCTTCAAGCAAAAGAACGACACTATAAGAAGCGATCTCATCAAGGATGTAAGTCGATTCGCCGGCTCCATATGCATAACTAACACTCATGCTAAAAACAACGCTTCATGGACGTCCTTCGACACCTATTCCGAAGAATCAATTCACAAGCTGCTGGTCACCTTGAAACCCGCCAATCATCACACAGATCCCCTACCTGCCAATGCTGTTAAAGTCCTCACCCCCCTGTTCCTCCCACTCTGGACTAAAATCATCAACTGTTCCCTGCAACAAGGGCTCATCCCAGACTCCCTCAAGATTGGGCAAGTCACGCCTATACTCAAGAAACCCACAGCTGACCCGGCCGACCCAAACAACTATCGTCCTATCACCAATATCACCACTCTAGCAAAACTGTTAGAAAAATGCGTACAACTCCAACTGACAAAACACATTTAGCAGTTTGACCTCCTCAACTCTCACCAATCCGGATTCAGAGCAAAGCATAGCACGGAAACGGCCATGACACACAATAGATGATGCCCTCCAAATCCTTGATCACAATGAGTCTTGCCTCCTCATCCTCCTTGACCTTTCTTCAGCATTCGATACGGTCAAACACGAGAATCTTCTGGAGCTCCTAAATACCAGAATGGGCATATCCGGGACGGTTCTCAAATGGTTCACGTCCTTTCTACACAACCGTTCACAGAGGTTCAAGATCAACAACGCACTGTCCTCGCCTGTGCCAGTAACACTGGGCATTCCGCAAGGTTCCTCCCTATCCCCCACTTTGTTCAACCTCGTCATGGAACCACTCACCTCCTTGCTTCAATCTTCTAAGGTACATTTCCATATGTACGCCGATGACACTCAGCTCTACCTCAAGCTTCAATCCCCTGAAGACATCAATCTGTTGAATGCCACACTAAGAAACACCCAAGCTTGGCTGGCCGACAATCACCTCAAACTAAATGCTCTGAAAACTGAGTTCCTTCTGATCTCTCCTCCTGCGAAAAAGGCCATCACCCAAACCTGGCTCAATCATTTAACCGCACTCAATGTCCAACCCACCATCGTGGACTCAGCGAAATCCCTTGGCATCACACTGGACTGCAATCTCGACATGCAGCAGCATATTAGCATAGCAACTAAAGGAGCCAACTTCCAAATCAACACGTTGAGAACACTCAAACCCTTCCTACCACCCAAGGACTTCCAAACTGTGGTACAAGCCTTAGTCATTCCTCGCATAGACTACAGAATTGTGGCTCTCAGCGGGCTCCCCCTGACAACAACGGCTCCCCTAAGAGCCTCCCTGAACGCGGCCGCGAGACTCATCACTGGCTCAAGAAAACACTCACATATATCCCCTGACTTAAAAGCCCTGAACTGGCTGCCTATTGAAGCCAGAATTCAGTTGAAAATTGCCTGTATGACACACTCGGCCGTACACCACAAGGCACCCAACTACCGCTCTCATAAGCTGACCATATCAGGAGGCTCAAGATCCAACAGAAGCACAAACACTCTCCTCCTGAAACCACGGAGATTCCGGAAGGAAAAAACATACAAACGCTCCTTCTCTGGAATGGTACCTAGGATCTGGAATGCACTCCCGCCAGAAATCAGGCTTATCCCGTCCACTATACTCTTCAAGAAAGAGGTGAAGGCCATCCTTATGGCTAAATACACCTGAACACTATTGATATTGGAACAATGACAGTATTTGGCTCCCTTATTATCAGCGGTCTGAATACTTACCTTTGTACACTAGGACTTGAGTGCCTCAACATCCTGCAACGCACCCACTACTGACTATTGCTTTACTGTCAACATTGTGCTTACTCACCCTCTGGGGTGCTATAATCTTATCCGTTTAGACATTGTATTGCTTCCATATTATTGTTTCATGATTGTTATTACTCTGTATACTCTTGTATGATTGATACCCTATTCTTGCAACGCACTGTCTACGGAATCTCATATTGATGTAAGAGTCTCGCTTATCCGACCTACTGTTTCTGTAAAGCGCTCTGATATCTGCAAAGATCTTGTTCGCGCTATATAAAACTTTAAAATAAATAAATAAAGGACAACAAAAATAGTGGTCAGTATGGGGTCATGATACCAATCAATAGAAAACAATGCTTTAATAACCCAAAATATAAATACAATTGTGACAAACATAAAAAGCAGTGGGAATCCGAACAAATTCAGAGCAACAATGCTCAGGCAAAAAGGTGATACATGTGACTTAAAGGTGCAATGTTCATTCATATCACACAATCAGCTGGTACACAGCCCATGCATTTTTCAATACATTAGTACAAAAATGGACAAAAGGCACATCCTAGCGAACATTGAGACTAGGTCCTGAAAACTAAAGGAAATGACAAAGAACACCCCTACTGAAGTTATAGGGGTTGTGAGTGAGGAACCTAGTGTGGAGAAAATATCTGGAAGAAAAAGAATGTGTTACTGAACACCGGTGGCTCTAGGAAGGAAACAAGACAGGACAATGACAGACCACTTACTGAAACCAGGACAGACGATCGGTGGAAATGAGTGGCACAACAGAACCATCAATTTTTGCCAAGGGCAAACCATTTGCGTCAACACTTAGTTTCCTTCGGAAAAAAGGAGGTGCAGTTACTTACCGCTCAATTTCTGTATTCGAGATTTCACAGACAATATTGCTGGAGTATCTGGTTTCACAATAGATTCGGCTGCCCGCAGAACGGCCGAGGGGCCAGGTTTTGGCGAGGTTAGAGACCTCGCAGACTGCAGTGGATTCCTGTTCTCTTGATCCTCTGTCGTCTCTTCCTTCCTCTTCTTTGCAGGTTCATTAGTTTGTTCCGAACCTGCCATAAGAAAATGCCACTGTGAGACAAACAAAAACAGCATGGATGGGGTGTCACAAGACGGAGGCACAAAGACTTGACAACCCCCACCTCCTTGGGTGAAATGGAGAGGCAAAGCCATGTAAATAATCACCTGCTTTGCACCATAAAGGGACAAACGAAGTTGGAAATATCTACCCCTCCACGGTATGACAATACCAGACCAATTGGTCGCCTTGTACCAGGAGGAGGATAAAGTGGGGTAACAGACATTAATAAAAGCAGACCGAGGTTTCTTTCGAGCCTTGAGTAAGGTCAATCTCACTCGCCCTAAAACCTGCTGCCTTGTTTGTGAAGCAGAGCCATCTTCAACGTAGCAGTGACTGATGGAGACGACAACTCCCGCCTTAAAAAGTGATGGAACCCAGCACCAAGACCACACTTTTCATAAGGTAAGACTCACCATTACAAGAAACAAGCATTTGCAATGCAATAAATAGGTCTCGCATTTATTAGAGTTTGAACTATTGGCATTGTAAATGACAATGCCTTTTATTCATTTGTTTTGAAAACTTACAAGCGGTGCATAAACACGCACTTTGTACGTATAGTCCTTGCTTACGAGAAGCAGGGCTGTCAGTAAAAGAGACTGCCAGCTTTGCTTCTCATAAGCAAGAGCTATAAGTACAAATTGCTTATTTATGCACAGCTTGCCGGTTTTCAAACACATAAATAAAAGGCAATAGCTCAAACTCTAACACATGCAAGACCTATTGCCAAAATCCAGGAATCCAGCAGTGAGAAGACGAATAACGGCATCAACTACCGCCTGCAACAGTGAGTCTCGGCTCCCAGCACCGGGCCCTGCACCCCCGACCCAGAGTCACACCTGGGCACCGCGCACATCCGGACCTAAACCCCTACACACTGACCCACTGGCCCCCCACGCACCGAGAAAGTTTCCCACAGGACCACCCCTGAATAGGTAACAGGAACCCAGGGCAGATACCATTCCAGGGAGGAAAGGAGGGAGGTTGGGTTGGGTTGGGGGGGTATTTCAGCCTACACCGCGTGCCATGTGGTGGTTGGTCCCACGGGAACTGACCGGGGCTAGAGCGCGTATAGTCCTACCTGGTTTAATACCCCCGCTCGCATCACCCCCTTTCAGCCGGGGCCAGGAAAGGCAATGGGCCATATGAGAGGTGTTTTAACATTTTATTTGGAAGAATTTCCACTTTTTGCGTGTATCCTTTTATTAGTAAGCAGAAGAGGTGACCTGTTGAGCCCCGAGGATTAAAAAGCAGATACTCTGCCTGGACCAGGCCCACTACCTAGCCCCCTCTGCGCCTCCCTCTGGGGCCCCCCCTTCTAAGAGATGTGCATTTCCTATGCAGGCATCCGCAGGCAGCAGGACTTCTACATGCACCTCATCTACTCGGTGACCAAGCAGGTAGGTCGGCGGGGCTCTGCCGGGGGCTGTGGGGGTTAGAGGGCCGAGAGGCTGCTGGTGGGGTAAGGGTGGAGGCGGACAGGCCAAGAAGGCAGGGCTCCTCGGATTGACGGCTTTCATCGGTACATGTAGTACGGGCTTCACCATGGAGGTGTGTGTGGGTGGAGGTGAAGGGGGTTAATAAGCTACGCTCTATTCCATAAGCCCCATAGTAATGCAAATAAAACAAAACCAGGAACTAAGCCACCCTTCTCGAAAACACCGAGCTTCTGGTAGATGTGGGAGGCATAGGATGGTGAAGGGGGCGCGTGACCGCCATTAACTCACCCACCTTCTCAAGTGTATATATATATGTATCAGTAAACTGAACCCCTTCAGTCTGAACCTAGTGCCCAAACACTGATTGTAATGAATGCCCCTAGGGCGGGCTCAGGGTGCCGCTCGCCACGGCCTTCACCACCCTGGCTAACAATTGATACACACAAAGATCCGAACGCCCAGGGCCCATACAGCATTAATTTAAGCAGAGTATACGTCAGATTTCAAACAAGCGGAACAGGAGGTAAAAGCGTGTCTGAGTTTATTTTTTGCATCAAGCTTTCAGTTTGAGTAAAAGCGTGATGCAAAAAATGAACACGCGCTACCACACGAACTGAGGCCAACACGTCCAAAATAAAACCAGCCTTTATAATATAGAGGAAAAACTGCAGCAAATTTCATAGACGCTGATTAACAGAATGGGCGTTCAGGTCAGAGCAGTATCTCGAGGGCATGTATGCACCAATTCTACATTACTGCAGATCGACTCAAGTGTCTTGTAGATCACACCTTGGCAAGATGTGCAACAAGGACGAAACATTAGAAAACATGACATTTGTGCAAAGATCCGAACTCCCAGGGCCCATACGACATTAAATCCAAGCAGAGTATACCTCAGATTTAAAACAAGCGGAACAGAAGGTAAAAGCGTGTCTGAGTTTATTTTTTGCATAGCTCTTTCAGTTTATAAGCGCGATGCAAAAAATAAACACGCGCCATTAACAACGCCGTTGTCCCGGCTGCGCACGTCGTGCAGCCTTTGTAAGCAGGACAAGCACGC
Source organism: Lissotriton vulgaris (assembly GCF_964263255.1). Taxonomy (NCBI): domain Eukaryota; kingdom Metazoa; phylum Chordata; class Amphibia; order Caudata; family Salamandridae; genus Lissotriton; species Lissotriton vulgaris. The sequence goes on from NW_028248537.1 coordinate 238,981, forward strand.
AAGTGGTGCGCGTGCACGCCACAGCGAGACATCGGTTTTGCATTATCGGGCATGATAATGCAAAACAGATGCCGCTGCAGCGCGTAAGACACCAATAGGACGTGGGCGGAGCAAAGACAGGACATGCGCGCTGTCTTTCTTAAAAAGACGCAAGCAAAGCCCAATAGTCTAGGGGGGAAACGAAAAGTACACGCACAAGCGTGTGTGATTCCTAGGTCGGTTTTGAAACCCCCTTCATGGAGGTCTCTCGCTGCACGTGCAGTGCTGTGCACTGCAACGCTGGGCGTGAGACCTAAAACGGCAGTCTATTCCCTGACCCATCTAGGGCAATATTAGATAAAACATCTCCCATCACCTTAGAGAGAAATAAAAAGCGGATTCTCACAGCCCTTACCCAAGAAAGGAAACCAATGCACGATTCCCCAAGATTGGCCACATCACGCATAATTTAACAATTTCAGGGGTTGGTGCAGAGAAGCAATTAGGGAAAAGAAAGTGATCAAGACTATAGGACACTTGGGATTAAACTGGGAGCAAGAAATGCTAGGATACACAACCCAGGCATTCAGGAAGGGACAATTGCATGGTCTCACGTGGTCTCTTTGGTGCCTGCCTTTCCGCCATCTTGCATCCGTGGCCCAGCTGCGGAGGTAGAGTTCAGTTTTCTGTCCTGTAATGAATGAGACGTTATGTTTAGAGGTGCTCAGGAAAGCTGGGTAACACATAGATTGAGTTCACAGGCACCAGAAGGAAGTACATGGTGAGAGGGCAGGTAGGGATCAATAATTATGTATGCATGAATGTTGTAAACCTAGCCAAAAAAGGCAGTGTGTGCTGTACAGGGAGGAGAGTTGGGTTGTCCGAGCAAGGATTATGGGGTACTGTGAGAAAGAACAGCGTCTGAAAAGGAAAAAATATATAAATAAACAAAGATTCTTCACTGGCATTTAAAGAATTCGATGGTACCACGGGAGAGGAGATATGGGGGAAACGAACATAAGTAAACTGAGAAAAATGATCTGTGGGGGTTCATGAATAAGCACCAGGAGAATGAACTCCAAAGGACTATGCAATGTAAGGGTGTGCGAGAGGGCCGTGGTTTACCAGCCGGACCGTGAGAGAAGCAGAGTGAATGCCAGAGTTGGAGGTGCACAATGAAAGCCGCAGAGGTGCTGAGGCAGGAAAGTGCGAGCCAGTAGACAGTTGTTAATATTGATAGAGAAAAAACTTCTGAGGGTAGTCCCTGGTCTTCACTCACCTCCCTAGAGCAGTGGTGGCGAGTGGTTTGGGAGGAAGAGCAGATTCTGCGCAATGATAAATAGCATAAAACACTTAACTGAGTAAATCACTTATATCAGGGAATTATGTGGCAGGGGAGGGACAAACGTATGCAGCAAGTTTGACGAAATCATGCAGCAAGAAATTATAAGTGATGTAGACATTTTATAATGGTTTTGACATTTGTCCTTTTTACACGTAAACACCATTTGGGAAAATGTTCTCTTATCAGTACTAGTTTCACACCCAAATACAGCTGTAAGTAACAGAAAGGTGACCAGTCAACCTTTGTGAAGAGCATTCCACTGCGCTGCAACACGTTGTCTCATTAGGAGTATTTTGTTCCATTTTAACTGCACACACTTTTTACATTGAAACTTGCAGATTGTGAAGCTGATGTTTGATTATGTGGCAAATCGATAATTAGTTGAAAAATGCTGCGGCGCAAAATCACATGCCTGTCGCCAATAAGGTCAGAAATGGCCTCTTCGAGTGCCAAACTAAGTGTAAACAATCAGATTTGGTTCTAAAGTTTCCACCCTTCAATTTACTCAAAGTACAATTTTGGAAAATTAAGAGGGCAAAACTGGTCATTAAGGGGCGAGATGGCAAAGTTTCTGCCCTTCATTCCCCATTTGTATAGCCATTAAAAAACCGACCTTGAAAATGCATGCTATTGAGTTCATGTTGCAAGGTTAATTTTTCTTCTGTATTGAATGATTAAAAGTGAGTCCACTGGATGTTTGTTCAAATAGTAAGACCAAATATAGCAAAGAAAAGTAAGCCCCATAGACCTCTTCACTTTTTCCCCCTTTTGAATGAAGTTCAGTTTCTTATAAAATTGCGTAGGGAGAGTGCCACAGTCTTGGGTAAGCAGGATTTTAAGTTAATCTCTGTTTTTTCTTTGAATTTAGAGTGGAGCATACAGGCACAGGATAATCACACTTCCAAGTTTGCACACTTGGAAGAGATCTCATTCGGCCCTTACAAAGTCTCAATGTATAAAGCCAGAGCTTATGGTACCTTTCTTCTTGGAAGAATAAATATATATATATATATATATATATATATATATAATGGCGCAACTCAGCCATTGTTCTGCAATCAGCAGCTTATGAGATCTGAAGGTACACATTTTTGTCTGGAATACCCAATTTGAACATACATACCTTCATTAAAGCAAACAAAAGGTTCTAATTTAGCCGACTGGGAGCGCTTCTTACAGATTGCTTGAGAGCTACCAGTAGCTCACGAGCTAGCTACTCGTTGGAGAAGCCAGCTCTAGACACTGCTATTGTCTAGGATTATGTCTAGACTATTTTCCTATCTTCCAATGAAAAGTAAAAATGGGGAAAAAAGTGTCCACGTGTTCCTTAATAAATATTTAAAAAAAACACAAGGCAACAAAAATCCTGCCAGACCTTGCAAGAGCGAATCCTACAGCATGGGGCCTGGGCACCTGCCCAGAGGGTGGACTATGAGGATAGAGGAAAAGGCTTGGCAGCAGCTGTCCACCAGCACAGACCGGCTGGACAGGAACTGTGACATTCCAGAGAAAGAAAACAATGTGGAGCATTCAGGGAATCTCGGTTAAAGAAAATAAGCGGGAGGCTTTAAGTGGATGGAATGGGAACCATGAAGAAACCGGAAATCAAGAGTCTGAAGCAGCAATGCCCTGGGGTTAGAGGGTGCCTCAAGGTAAAGGAGAAGGCTTTGATGCGAGGGGACTCGTTAGGCATTTTGTGAAATGCGGTGGGGACCCGCTATTAACATAGGAAAGCTGGTTCTAGAGGCAGAACCCTTGGGTGATAAGTGGCCAGTTCAAGCAGAGCAGCACCCACAGATTTGTTTGAAGGACTTTGTTTAAATCACCAAGGAGGCGTGCGGAGTGCAGGTCAACTAGTCAAATATGGGGGGTGGGATTGAAATGTTAGAAGGGAATAATTTTAAAATTAATTTAGGGACATACGATTCACTGACAGTTTAGTATTCAATGGTTTTTATTTTATCACACCATCAAAATACAACCATAGAGTAGAAGCTCAAAAGCATACACCTGATTGATTTTAACATCTGGATTTTACTGGGATGGCACTCAAGAATTGTAAACTGCATCCATTTAAGCCATTCAGGGGCCTTCAAAAAGCAGGCAAAAGAAAAAAAAAGTTAAGATGCCCATCGGAACACCAAGCAAACAAGCATTGAAAATGCAATAGGTCTCGCCTAGTTTAAGTTAAAGCAA